>NW_001850271.1:0-8023 GCF_000002415.2 Plasmodium vivax
TACTTCTGTTATAAAAAAAATATTCATGTCTGAAAAATAATCTCATATATTAACAGACAAGTTAAATAATACTGTTTTTCTATATAAAAAATATATATTAAATAAGCCTTACAAACAACTCCCTTAACGTTAACTTTTATGAATAAATCGTTTTATACATATTAACATGTCTCTTAATTTTCTAATGATAAAAAAGGTAATGTAAAAATTGAAGTTCCAATTTTACAGGTAAATATATTAATAGTTATATATAATAATATTTTATAACATTCCCTTTATTCATGTAATAATATTGTTTACTATTATGATGACATAATAGAACAATATTTTCTTATTTAATATAAATATGTATAGAACATAAAATGCATTATTTTCCCTCCTTGTCCAAATACTATGCTTTTTTTAAATAGCACGAAACACGGTTATGCTTTTTGTTAGCAAATATGTATATTCCTATTATATTTAAAATTATTGGTAGTAATTTTGCTGCACCCATTATTTTAGATTATATAATATAAAATATATTTTTTTATTTCTCATTAGATTGAATATATATTATAAAATTTAAATTTTAACTAAAAGCAATTGAAATATTTTTTATTTTTGAAAAATATTTATGAAAATTGTAAGAACATTTCATAATTCAATATTCTTTCTTAATGTCAAATTCTTTTTAACTATTATTTTATTATTAAAAAATTGTTCTACATCTAAATATTTATTAGATACAGTTATGTCCATATTTATTGCTATTTTCCGCATAAAATAGTTATTTCGTATTTTCAAAAAATTTCCACGGACAAATATAAATTTTTTGAATAAAAACAAAGGAATATATCTGTACAATGATAAGTAGGTACTTCATTTTTTTTCTAAAAAGTTACATAAAAAAAGTTGCATACAAAATTTTTAATAAATGTTAAAAATTGCTAAGAAGAATATTATTCTATTTCTAAACAAACAGTGAAATTTTCTTTTGAAAATTAATCTATATAACCCCTATTATATATATATTAAGGCTTTAAAAGACATTTACGGAATTTTTCTAACATTTTATGCATAAAATTGTAGGAAGTAGTAGCATTATTATCACATCATAGGAGAATAAACTTTTTTTGTATTATACTAAATTGCGTGTCTTTAATCATAAGAATGACACTAAATAACAATTTTTCATTTAGAACGTAAATGAAAAAAATGGGCAAACCGTATATTTATTGCCAGTACGCTTCAGTATAAACTTCTTGAAGCCATTTTAATATTTATTATTTAGTATACATAATTGTACATCATATGTTAAATCCTTTAACAATTTCATTGCTTTTTTAAATTATATTGATAGAAAATTGGAAAATGTAGAGAAACAAAAAAATTTATAATTACCTAACCCGTCCAACAAATTTGAGTTTTTAACACTATAAATATGTTGATAGCATCTCCTTGTTATTTTATGCAAATAATACAAAGAATGAAACTATTTAATAAAATTAATTATTTGAAGAACGAACTTTCCTTAATTTAGATAATAGTACTATGCCATTCTAATTATAATATATTTATTCTCAAACTGTATAGGTTAATATTTTTGTATTATTATGTATTGTATGTGTTGTATGATAAGGTACAGACACACGATATGTTAAGAAAATATTTTTTATAATAATGTTGAATATTTTTCATATTAATATTAAATTGTCTACAGTATACAGATAATTATAATTCTTTTACTTTATTGGTGCTTTTTCAAGTGAACCTGAAAATTCTACCTCGTTAATAGTATTTAATACCATTAAAGAACAAGTTTCATTAGATTATTATTGGCTATATAGGTAATAACAGCAATATTTTTGTATGCTGGAAGCACACATGTGCCCAAGCCAATGATGTTACTGTACCAAAAATATGCAATTAAAGTAATAGCTTGTTAAACGTAAGATAAGGTAAAAAAAAAAATTGATATATTTTTAATGTTATGCTTATAAATAAAAGACCAAACATAATTATATGTATTTATTATAAGGATAAATGGTAATTATTTACTTTTAATTTAAAATTCCCTAATCGAAGGTTGATATTAAACGTTTGTAGAAACGTAGTAACGTTTTTAGGGTAATATTTCTATAATGCCATTTACAAAATAAAAATTACTATGATAATAAAATATTACAATTGATATATATTGATCATTTAAATTCTAAGCTCCCTATATATTTCAATAATTATGATAAATAATGCGATTATTTTATGCTATTTATTTATGTTTCCTAGKGTTTCATTGATTTCTACTGTTATAGCATACTCTATATTTTTGGTAATAGTATATTAGATCACAAAGGGGGTGAATAATGATAATGAACAGCTTGCAAATATTTCTTATAAATATTTATTTTCAGTTGTACCAGTTAATTATGTTTTCATAAAAAAGATATATACTAATAGTTCCCTTCTTTGACCACATTTAGCATTAAAACACTTATGGCTTATTAAACATATTTTAAAAACATATTTATAGATATAAAACGAAAATAAAATTTTTAGCACTTTTTATTGGTTTTTCTGTTCCTTATAAAATGAAAATATAAAGGAATAATTTGTATGTATTTGCCTTATTATTATATTTTTTTCTGGTTCTTTTGTTCATTTTTATGTCACACACAAATTTTTTTAAGAATGCATAGTTCTTTCAATTATATATTAACAAGATATTCTTAACACTAATATGCACACCTATATATAATGTATTCCATATTTCTACAACAGGGGATATATAAATTTTTCTTTTTATTGAAGTTGTTTTTATTTTTTACCTTACATGAATTTTCCTATGTTAATTTAATCTTTAACTATAATCAAAGATCCTACTAAAAGGCATATATCTATTACGTAAAATTTATATAATATGTGAAAACTGAAAACCATTTTATTGTGCACATATAGACACACATATAATCAATAAATATATGCTGACGTTTTTATTAGAATGTCTACAAATGGTTCAGACTTTTTTAAATTTGCAAAAGTATATTTTTATTACACATTATACCAATTGCTAACAGTACATTATTTGAATGTTATCTTGTCCATTAAATAAAGTCACATTTTTTTTGCTTTTAACAGAATAATTTAATTATATATATTTCATTATTTTTTTGTGTTTATTAGGATTCAAAATTAAATGATTCCGATACATATAAAAAATACGAACTCTTAGATAAAAATGTGTGTGATAATACTGATAAATCACCTGGATGTACGTCGTCAGAAACTTCATTCGGTAGCATTGATAAAGAAATTGTAGCAAAAATCAAAAGAAATATAAATTATTTTAAGGGTATTAACAATGCACAAGAATATAGAAGCACTTGTTTATATTACAAATATTGGATGTATGAACAAATAAAAAATGCTATTAACTCTAAAGAGAATGGAAAAAGTGAGAGTGCTATTATTGATGAATTTGTGAATTTCCATAATAAGAATATGAAAAATGAACTTTCAAAAGTTGAATGCGAATATCAATTTATTCATAAGAATTTACAAGAATTAACATATTTTATTGAACAGAAACATTTGCATGATTATTTTGTTAATTATGAGAGCATTAAAAAAGAAAGTACATGTAATCAAATCACTTCTCAAAAATATAGAGAATACATTCAAAGCATTAATAATCTATATATACAACATAAAAAAGAATGCTGTGACGAATATGGAATGAACGATTGTCCAAATTATTTTAACTGTTATGAAGGTTATAATCCAAATAACATTTTATCCGCATTACAACATAATGGTAATTGTAAAAATTTAACTAAACTAAATAAAGCTAAAGAAATACAATCGGCCTCTGCTGATTCCAATTCCACAAATAGCATAGTTACAACAGTATGGTGTACTAAAATATATCATCCAGTTGATAAATCATTAGTATTTTATTCATGTGAAGTTCCAAAAAGTGTAGAAACTGATACAGTAAAATTTGTAGCATCAATTTATGGAGAAAAAAAGATTCACAATAAACGTAAATCATGTTCTAATAAAAAATCAAGGGATCAAGTTGTATCAAAAGAACCTAGTATACAAGTCATTAAAAATGGAGAAAAATGTTCTTCTGAAGGTGAGGAGAAATCAAAAACATGTACAAACATAGATGAAAAAACTAACGCTCAAAGCACTTCTGATCAAAGCGATTCTGTAATGATGACATCAACAGCCAGTTCACCTACAGTGGAAGTATCAAGTGATAAAAATAATTTCGGTACACGTAAATATGGTGTGAATTGTAACAACGCGACTTCTAATACGTGCTTAATCCTAAACAATTTATATCAGTCTAAGAATCAAGCTGTAAAAAAAAATTCTGATCAAACAATCCCAACTGATGATATAACCCCAACTGATGAAATGTTACCAGAATGTGATGATGACAGGGAAGGTGGATGGGCAACGTCGGATGAAAAATTAGATCATGTTCCGCATGATTCATCTGGCACAGTAGAAGATATATCTAATATGTTAACAAACAGTATTTTCCGTATTATATTATGCAGTGTTTTGCTTTTTGGAACGCTATTCATTTTTTTCCTTTACTACAAAGTAAGCGAATATTCGGTTTTAATATAAATACTACATCCTTATGTATATTCTTATATTTCTATATTTTTAAAAAATATATTATACATTTCATTATTATATTAGTATACTCCCATTGGATATTGGTTACGTTCGAAAATGACGAGGAAAAAATATACGCAGGCAAGTGTTCGCAGAGAACTCCAGAACAGACAAGAAACGTATGACCCACGATCTAAGAACATAAACCATAAACGCAAGCGAATAAATATTGTTTACCAACAAACATAAAAGTACTTTTTGTTATGGCTTAATTATTATGTAACAAATTAAAAATAAAAAAATATATAGAGTCACATTTACAATATAGTTTTGGTAAAATAGAGAGTAATGTAAGGGTTAGACCACCAATAAATATATCTAATGTGCAACTTACAGTTTAAGCATTATGGGTATATAACTGCTATGTAAACGTAACAATGTGACGGATTTGATATAAGGAAACAGTGTTGAATACTAGAGGAAGCTTTTGAGCCTTGAAAAATAAAGTATATATGTACTAACACATATTTATTTATACAGAAAAAAATATTATTCACATTTCTTATGAAGACAAGGTAGTACCAAAAAATTATGTAAGAAAAAATATGCAAAATAAAACATGTATATTGCTATTTTTTTGAGATAGTATGTTAAGTAACACATATGTGTGCACATAACAATTATGCTGCTGTCTGCAAAGCGTTAGAAATGATCGTATAAAACTAATCAAAACATGAAGAAAAAAATTAACAAAATACATGATAATATATTTTCAGAAATAGTATAAATCTAAAATTAAATCTCTTAATGGACTGGAAAATTACAGTCTCTTTAATATATTAACAAACTTTAAAATTTATCAAGTACTAGCAAAAAAGACAAATATGTATTTTCTATAGTATTTAATAAAAAACCTATTAAAATTAGACTTAATAAGTAAAATATATTGTCTCACTTGTTTTTGATTTTTATTTTTTTGTGTTTTTTTTTTGTAATTGCTCCTTTTTTTGTTTTATTTTTTCTCATATAGACAACAATATTTTTATATATTACGTCAATCCGTAAAATAAATAATTAAAAGAATTATACAATATTTGTACAAATCACATTAAAATAAACACCCGCACAATGTAATTGATATTGTTAATTCGAGCTATTATTATATTAAATATTTATGGAAATTGATCTTCATTTCCCAATAAATTAATTGAAATATTTAAAAATAAAAATAATGTCTTTGTTTTGCATAATCTAAAGTCGCTCGGTTGCAATAATGTTTTTACATAAAATGACAATCATAAATTAATTAATATTTACTGTGATTATCATGTCTAAAATAATTGTACAGAAGAACGATTCTCTTATAGCCAAAAAATAAATGAAATATCAATCTATGATATTTTGTGGTTATTTTGTGGTTATTTTATAATTGAAATATATATAACGAATACAGTTTATTAATTCAAGAACACGTATGTTAATATTTTAATGCGATACATCATTTTCCATAAGTTAATAAATGCAAATAATTAATACCTTTCTTAATTACATCTCTATCAAATAACGTTAAACATTTAATTTCAAATTATTTTTAAGAATATTTTTAATTAACAGTAATTCTTCGTATAGCATTGTCTTATTTTTGTTTGTATATTTAAAATTAATAGGAAATAATCATTTCTTAGATGAAGTCATTTTGATTAAGGAAAAATAATAAAATTTATATTTTTCTTTTAAGTTAGGGAAATTTGTAATAACGTCGATGTCATTTCATAAATGAAAAATATAAGACAAATATGAATTTTTTCAATTAATTCGATATATCAAATATTTTAATCTTGTATATTTAACAGTATATAATTCTGTGGTTGTATTTACTTCTTAACGAATTAAAATATTATTTACAATGATTAACATATATGAAAATCCGTTCATTACAAAATTGTTAAAGATATTCTATTATGTATCATTAAATAATAAAATAAAAATTGCAAAATATTGTCTTAATTACGGAGCAAAATCATTATATATATGAAAAGAAAAATGTTTGTAATTTTTTTTTTCCACAACCATTATATCCATAGAACATAATGGAAAAGACAGAAATTATTTTTACMAAGAACATTATCATATAATTTGTATATTTAATATACGTTTTTTAAAAGTTTATCCCTATATTATGAAAATTTTTTAATAGAATTGTTTGGTACATATATATTATATTTATTTAAAAAATATTTTTAATACATTATAATATTATACCGTTCTATTTAAATAACTGTAAAGATGTCTATTTTAAATTATTTTATTTGTAATWAAAAATGTTTCTTATAATATTATATTATATATACTGACAATTGAAAGCATAAAAATAAATGAAGAATATTCCTTAGAAAAGGGTATTTTTTATTTTTCAGTTTGCAGTGTGATAGAACAATACAAGTGTGGTCATTATATAACATTATGTATTTGATAAATATAATTATAAAGGATTATATATCATTTAATCAAAATGACTGCTCCTGAAGATACATTTGATCTAGATAAATTTTTAAAAGAAGTAAACTTTTATTTTTTTGTAAAATATTTTTTTATTAACTATTATTTTAGTATGCTTCTTTTTTGAAAACAATAATATATTCTTACTTTAATTTAAAAATATAATATACTGTTTTGTTTTCTTTATTCATAGGATTCACCTTTGAAGAATTCGAAATTATTTGAGTTCTACAAATATCTAGATGATGATGTAACATTGCAAAATATTCAATCTACAAAATGTGTTAAAAGCAATGAAGATAATTCAGTTAAACTTTGTCAACGTATTGAAAATATATTTACCCAATGGGAACAAATTTTATCTTCCCGAACAGAAATCAAAAATAAGTGTTGTGATTACTTTATTTATTGGTTATATGGAAATATAGAAAAAAATCAACTTAGGATTTATGATTCTTTTTGGCTTTACAAGAGAGTGTCGGAAATTTTAACAAATAATTCCTCTATTAGTAATGAGAATAAATGCAAAGATGTAATTAAAAAAGAAACTTCTCTTGATGTCTTAAAAAATAAGAAAGTATTATATGATTTTATAGAAAATTATGATTATATAAACGATAAGTGGTCTGGAATAAGTCAAAATGAAAAAAATGAATACTGTAATTATTTCTCGTACATTTTCAATTTATATCATACATTGGAAGAGGAAGATAGACCAAAAGGATTATCTAAAAAATATGAAAAGGAATTAAATCTTTTTAAAAATAAATTTAATGATGAAAATGTGTTGTCTTTATTAAAAGAAAAATGTTAAATTGATGATTCATTCTAAATCACTCAGAGATATGAATCGTACACTATTGCAGGAAATGATGAACAGTCTAAGCATAATATATAATCCACCTTACGT
>NW_001850270.1:0-7452 GCF_000002415.2 Plasmodium vivax
ATGTCTTTTTTTTTTTTTTTAAAGTATATGTTTCAAATAAATTCTTGAATATTACTCTAATAAACTAGTCATTAATATTTAAAATTAACAAATTGCTGCAATTTTTTATGATTCGAATAATAGATATTCCTTATTATATTATAGACATCTGTTCATTTGTAATTCAATATAAAAAGATGTACATTAAGGGGATAAATTGTATAATTTATAAAAAGACACATTTTAAAGGTAATATGTGATTATTACACGGAAAATTCTATTCATTTCTTTATAAAACTGGAATTGTTTTGCAATATATATAGTTCTTATTATAACATTAATAACTGGTATTATATGGCACTCCGATGGTCTTTTGTTCTTATAAATATTTTCTTTTTGTGTACATTTTCTATTCGCTTTAACTGAATGATCTATTGATTTGCTGCATATGTTTACAATATGTGATTAAAAGTTGATATCTTATATATAGCGTTTTCTTTTATTTTATTTTTAAATATTGTTTTTAAGAATAAAATACGATAATGATATTTTATAAAAAGTGATAATTTTACCTATTTTAAATATACAACGGAATCTTTTGTGCTTTTTTTTTTTTTAATTAAGGATATACAGATTACATTTTTTCTATAAAATCGTGATCTTTAATCATTTATAATAAACATGGTTTTTTTTATCAAAAAAATTAAGTGAATATTTAAAAAAAAAAAAAGAACCTACTTTCATGACTAGCGTATAACAGTAAAAATAATTATTGTTTTTTGTTACGAATGTGTATTCATTTAAAATATGTGATATGTTTTATGTTTTTCTTAAATGAATTATAAGCATCGTTGAATGTTTTGTAAAACTAAGAAAGAGTTGTATTAATAAATAGTGCTGTATTGAGGACAAATATAAAATCTTATTGTGGTGTTATGAGAATTAAGGAGGTTTAACAGAGATTTTTATTTTATACATGATATACATTTAAATATCATTTTCCCGATTAATAACTATTCATAAGATTTCCGTTTAATTATATGCATAGTTGTTTAATAATAAATAAAAAATATATCATTTTAGTGTACTATTTTCATTAAATGTTAATGAACCTAGAAATAAAAAGATTTTTAACATTTATAAATAGCAAGTTGTTAAATCGGATGACATGTGTGTTTTGTCTTAAAAAATAAGCGCCTAAAATTATATTAAGAGCTCAGTGCAAATAATATTCCATTAGGATTTTCGTATATGCCTTTTTAACAAATAAAGCCCCAAGACAAAAGAATTCCATAGCAGTTATAAATTATAATATATATTTTGTAATTCGATCATTCTTAATGAATCATGCCGTTATTATATTTTCTTTTCTTTGATGCGCGTCAATTCAAAGGAAGATGAGCTAATATCTTGTAATTGTGTTCGGACATATTGTTGCATTCATTTAGTAATTTTCGATGTCTTAAGAATGATTTATAATTCCTTTTTTTTTTTAAATCAATCCTTTATGAAATGTGTACAAATTTATTTGCGCCTATAATTTTTAATGAATATATATAATGGATTTAATGAAATTACCTGTTTTWAAGACAACTAAAATAACATTAATGTTTTACAATTCTATTATTCTTCATTAATAAAAAAAATTATTAAAATATTACCCAGATCAAACAAATAAGGCAATATAAAGCACCTTGCATTAAAGAAACACATATTTATTCATACCCTCGAAATTTCATTAAAATTTGAATCCACGTAGCTATAAATATTATATCACCATTGTATAAATTTAAGGACATGTAAATTTATAAACTTTTGAACTATAATATTTGAGTGTTATTTCGCAATGTGTTAAAATCCATTTATGATATTTATAAAAAGAGAACATGTAGAATGTACTATAATCCAAAATTTTACTTAAAAGAAGTTTAAATGTATTATTTATTAATGATAGAAGCAGTGAATTATAATTATTATAATCCACTAAAATTATAAAATTACAAACGAGCACATTAGCCTTATTCACATTTGCCAGAAGTACTGTATAAAGGGTATTCATAGTAAGCTAAAAATGCTAATAACACTATATATTTACTAATTATTGTATAATTATAAGTTGTGGTATAAATATTATGCTTACGTTATTTAAAAAAAAATAATAATAACTAAAAATGTGTAAAACGGATAATTGTTTTAGTTTGAAGCTACAATTAAAGTTCTAATGAATCACTTCGTAAAGATACTATTGCAAAATTTTAATTGCTGCATTAAATAACAAATTATGGTGCAATGTTAAAGACTTATGTTATATTATAACAAATTAGTCATGTTAAAAATTTGTTATAGATTATAATTTTATAGAGTTACAGGTCTTCTAAAGTTTTATAACTGTATTAGACAACACAAACGAAAAATAGAAATTTTAAACATATTATGTTTAGGAAAAGAGTATTACATCCATATTTCACTGTACGTACAAATTAATTAGCACATTATTCGAAGAATCTAAGAGTAAATTTGAAAAAAATTCATATAAATCTAACAAATATTTGTCGTCGTATCAGTTATTTATTGAGATTACGAAAACGACTATGATGTACTCATAATAAATAAACATATGAGATATATAATTGAATGTAATAAGGAAAACAAAATGAAAATACACATTATATTTGCCCACAAACTGTTTTTTTCGAAAATGCCAAACATTTTAGCTTCTAAGAGTTTGAAAATATTAATATAAATTAATGAAAGGAATATCTTGTGCATTTACTCTGAACGCTGGAGAATGCATTTAATAAAAAATATTAACATTTATATAGTTTCATTTTTACATAAAAATAAATAACTAAAAAGATTGTTATTTTATAATATATTACAAAAAATATAGTATATGGAATATTTAATTGTATTAATTTAAAAAAGTAAGATTCTGATTTCATATTCAAAGAAATATATTTAGTATTCACTTTACTTCTGCAGAAGCAGAATATATTTTTATTTAAAATTTTATTGTCCATTTATTCTTTATGAATCAAACAAAAATGACAATTAACAAAACAAATTTTCTGAAAAATACCTGAATAGTTAAAATATATATAACCATTCCAAAATAGCTATGTGTGACATCAGTATTTCAACTATTATACATGTGTGTGAATTTATGTGGATATTTCTTTTGAATACAAATATTCCTAACACATTTATGTGTTCCTAATTTTGCTTCATATTAGTAACATACAAAGGCTTTAATAAATTATTATATAAACTAATAATAGCAAATAAAGTTTTTTAATAATAGTAATAATTGATCATCTTTATGTCAAATACTATAACACCTTTCCCTTGAATGCCCTTGATCCTAATAAAATGATGCTGAACGTAATTCTATAACGTGAGATTTCTAATATAATAACCTAACATTTCTTGATTTAGTGATATGTAATTCGACGAAATAGCCATAAGTCATCCTTACAACGCTTTGTATTTATTTGTATATCATTTTATTTACTAATAGGAAATATACAAGATGTATATACAGCATACACATGAGAAACTACTAACAAAAAGAGAAATTTATAATATATGAAATAAAGCAAAATTTAATAATTTGACAAAAGAATTTGTTATTTCATGACAAGTTAATTATCTCCTTATGTGTTAATTTAAATTAAATCTTTAAATATTAAGAAGTAATTATAGAACTTTATGTAAAATATTAGTTGAATCTTTCAAACTGATATATTTATGTGAGGGATTATTCATTTATTCTATATATTTTCTAAAATTCATGACCTTAAATTAAATAACTTATTCTTACGTTTATCCATAATTTATAATATAAGGAATATTTGAAATACCCACCTATTCCATTAAATATAGTGTTGCAATGTATCAAATCTTTCGTTACTTCAGATTAATTTTTGATGGCAATAATTCGTATTTTATTTATTATAGTATGTATTTTACATAGTTGTTTTATATACGTTCTTAGTTTATATAGGTCATATATATATCATATTCTAACCTTATTTTTTTTTGTTCCTAAGATCCACACGTACGGGCCATTTAAATTATTTGTTAATTCCTTATTTATCTTAATATGGATTATACGTACATAGAAAATTCTACATTTTATTTATTCACTATTTATAATGCAATTTTCTGGTATTAATTTACTTTTGCCTTTCTATTTTAATATACCAAATAGGTTTAAGATATCCATGTAATAAAATTTTAAGTCCTATTCTATGTTGTAAAAAATTTCTGAGAATTTCTATCATTTCTAAATGTAATATATTTTAATCTTAACAATTCTGTAAATGTATTGTTCTAGTATTATGTTTCGTTAAATGATATGTAAAAATGAATTCTTCATTCATATAATTTATTAACAGTTTTATACTTCAATGAGTGCATTTAACAATAAGATAGCCATTGCACATTATTTCGCAGTTCCTCCAAAATTCATTAAATTCTAATAACAAATCTACGTATTGTATATTGCTATCATTAATTTATATTTCTACAGAGGAAAGCAAATAATATTTTGTCCTTAATGTTGTAATGTCATGGATATAGTTGCGAAAATGTTATCATTTATAACTTTGTTTCACTTAATTAAATTACTTTCACATTATATTTTTTAATATTTTTACTTTCGTTTTATTCATTTTTATCCTAATATTCAAATAAATTTTAAAAGTGTAATATATACTTTGATAGTTAATATAGAATATCAAGTAATTCAGCGTATGTTTTTTTTTAATTTTTTTTATAAGTTACTTCTACATCGGATGGTAACCTAAATGATATATATCATGGTCCAATTGTGTATACTCACGTTTGGTTGCGATATTTGCTTGTTTTTTACTTTTTTCCATTATCTGTTTCATTTCCATTTATTTGAGGTTGTTCATATTGTAGAATTTGCATTTGTGGTTGTTCATATTGTAGAATTTGCATTTGTGGTTGTTCATATTGTAGAACTTGCATTTGTGGTTGTTCATAATGTAGAACTTGCATTTGTGGTTGTTCATAATGTAGAACTTGCATTTGTGGTTGTTCATATTGTACAATTTGAATTTGTGGTTGTTCAAATTGTAGAAGTTGCATTTGAGGTTGTTCAAATTGCACAACTTGCATTGGGGGTAGCTCCAATTGTTGTTGCTGCATCTGTGGATATATCACTGGGGTTTGGTACACTTGCGGATATTGCACTAAAGTTGGATGTACTTCAGCATATTGCATTGGAGATTGATACATTAATTGTTGATAAATTTGTTGTTTATGTCTTTGTCTCTTCTGCTTTTGCCGCTGTGACCTATGCTTTTTGCCCTTTTTTTCTTCATTTTTTTCTTCATTTTTTTCTTCATTTTCTTCTTCATCTTCTTCATCATCTTCTTCTTCTTCTTCTTCTTCGTCTTTTTTTTTCTTTTTCTTTTTTTTTTTTTTAGAGCTCTTTTTGCCACCATTAGATTCCTTTAAAATTTTAATAATCTAAAGAAAAAAGGAATGACAAAAAGTATGTTTAACACATTTATTTTATAAAGATTTCTTAATGATATATATGAAATTTTTACATATATTATGAATTTTTTTGAATAATTTTTCCCCTTACTCTTGAAATAATAGCATAAATGATACTAAAAACAGTTGAAGCAAAGAAAAATAAGATTGCAAATGCTATTTCTTTATTCTCACATAGAATATGTTCTTTGTCATCATTAACAAGAGGACACAGTATATATTCTTGAAGGGAATTTACTGACTGATCGCCAATCGTTATTATAGGACCTAGTATATACTTTGCTATGGGAAGCACAGTGCTCTTAACTTTTTCTATGGATTCGCTGTTAGTTTCTACAGTGGCTGCTTCCTGTGCCATTTCAACAGCCATTTTTGATATTAAAACTATACTACTATAGATTTAATGAATTTTTTCACAACTGCATTATAAGTGGAATTAAAATATAAATTAAAAATGTCAGATGATAATCCATCTGAAACACACTGATGATTACATTTTTTTTTAGTTCATTAGTAGCCAATGTATATTTTCCATATTTTTTCAACTATAATTTTGTCCTATTATTATGCACTTGGTGCTTTATAAACTTTTGACATTTTACAAACATGTGATTAAATTATGTACTATTATTGTTTAAAATTTCGTGTCCTATTAAATTTCAAATAGTAGCAAAATTATAGGAAACATCAGTCTTTTTTTCCATTTAAGTATTTTACAAAAAAATACTTCAAAATAAGTGCATAAATATTTTAAATGATTATATATTTTTCCCTTCTAGATAACGCATCAAAGAATAATGTTCACACGTGTGTATGACTTTGTGTCTTCATTTGAATTATTATTTTTGTCCAGTTACTGGTATTACTGAAAGTATTAATCATCACGTTTATGCTTATCAGAGTAACCCTCGTGTAAATCGTATGTGAATGATAGCTATTGTTAGGTTCTGTTCAAAAAATAATTCTGAAATGATATTTTTGTAATGTGTAATTTTGCAAGTTTACAGTATTTTCTCAAAATATTTAAATTACCGTTGTAAACAAAATTTTGAAAAAAGCAGGTTCACTTATTCATGTTTATTAGTGTGAATAAGTAATGTAGTCGCGTAGTTAAATGTGTATATCCAGAAAGGACATTATAATGTCTTTGTTAAGAAGTATTATATTCTAATAAAAGCGATATAAAACTTCATGTAAACACATTAATTAAAAGGTAGTAGTACCTACGCCTTGCTGAACTGATGAAGATTCTCCATTTTATTTTGGATGTAAGGGGAAAATATAAATAGCTAAAATTGTGAGTAATTAATGGGTTACATTTGTATGACAAATTACAAAGTGCATACATAAATTCCATAGATTATTATGAGGCTTTAAATTATTATAAATATTGTTAAATTTATTTCAAATTATATTATATATTGAGGTTTCGTCCTTTTTAAGCTCTTGGTACTACCTTTTTTTGCAGTGAAAATAACGAAACAAAGTTAAATATGCTTAAATAGTTTAAAAGGCTGATAAAATATATCTAAATATTTCCTTGTAAATAAGTAGATTTATATTGTTTGAAGAATGTATATGTTTAATCAGCACCAGGAGTAATATTAAATTAAGTTCACATAATTAAAAAGTATAAAAGTAAAACATGACTCTTAATTTTATTTCTATTCTAAAGCCAATTATATTAATAGAAAGAATTGCTATACATTGTAATTTCATGAATTATGGAGCTTTATTTTTGGAAAATAGCTAATTCTTCGTATTTTCAATAAAATTATTATATATTATATGCCTTATCTTTATATTTAATTTTTCATAATATATTTTTTGTAATGTTTCATATTAATGACAATGAATGGATGGTTATATATTAAATTTATGTTATGTACTAAAATACGGGATTTTACCTGCAATATTAACCAAGTAAGGGAATGTATGATATAT
>NW_001850269.1:0-4234 GCF_000002415.2 Plasmodium vivax
AGAAATATTTTCCAGCATCTCATAAATCACATTATAATGTTATTATTTTTTTATTATTTCGCTTTTTCATTTTGATGATTATAAAACTTATTCTAATAACATATATATATGTTATTTTTTGAACGTTTTTACATGATCTACAAAAGCAATTTATATTTACACATATTTTATAATATAATATTTTACTTTAAATATATGATACCACTTAAAATAAAAAAATATTTTATTGCGCATTTGTGAATCCATATATATGAATTAATTTTTATTATTTTTTGAAGTCATATAATTTTTTTCTTTTGCTTATTTCTGTTCTATGTAATAAAAAAAAGTTTTCTGTATTATAATATATGATTATGCTATTTTTTATGCGATATATTTTTATTTAATACCTAAAAAGTTATATTTTTCAATCTTTAATAACACAAAAAATTCATTCTTTAATACATTTTGAACAATGGGTGGTTCTATATTATGGGAAGGATTAGATGTAATGTGCATTTATCATGCAAAATAATTTGCCTTACCTTCATTTTATTATTCTATTTACTGTAAAGTTAAATCAAGAAACTTATAGAAATTTTTTTTTTATGTATTCTTATATTTTTCCTTTAATTAAGCGGTACCTTAAAATTTTGTCAATAGGATTACCATCAGAATATTTTTATAATACTTTGATTCATAATACAGTAGGGTTAGAAAAGTATGAAATTGAATGTAACTCAATATGCAAAGGAAACAAATTTTTTAATAACAGACTGTGTAAAATACTCCTAAGATACTTAGAAAATGCAACTAAAAGGTCGCAAATAGATTATTCTGCTTACGATGACTGCATACTTTTCAATTATTGGATATATGGTGAATTAGAGACAAAATATCGCTATAATTATAATAATAAATTAATTCCTGCACTTGGCGAACTTCATCGAGCGTGGAATGATCTTCTTGAAGATATATCAAAAAAATCTTATCACGATAAATGTATACCTGATTTTGATATACCTAAGCAGTATGATTGGAAAAAAAGAAAGCAATTGTACGATTACTGCGTCAATTATGAATCACTTAAAAAACAAAGTGAATTTTATAAAAACAACTGCAGACATATTTATTCATATGTTAAAAGCAGTGCTCCATTATATAAACATTTTAAGACAAGTTGCGTTTCTAATGATGAAAATAAATGCCCAAAATTTTACAATAAATGTAAAGAATATGATCCAGATATTGTTCTTCCTACGCTTTCTTGTTATAATGACCTGCATAAAGAAGAGCCTACTGCTACAGAAAAGGTTTCATCTGTAGGACCACATCCAGAGTTGAGAGCAGATGGCACATATTCTGCTGATGGTTCACAGTTACAGGGTGATAATACTCCTCCTTTAACCAAAGCTGGTGATGTACTTCTGGGAGTAGTTGCGACTACTATGACTTCTGGTGCTTTATATAAAGTAAGAACAAATTTGTTCATTACATATAAATTGTATAAACTTGTTAATAAGTTACATATTACATGCCTATAGACAGTTAATAAATATGTTACATATATTATTCTTTTATGTATAAGTTTACACCCATAGGAAGAATGTTACGCAATGGATTTGGATGGAACAATAATATGAGAAATTTAAATGGAGCAGACAATAGATTATTTGATTATGCATCAGAATCATTTAATCCATATTCAGGTGGTGCGGAAGAACATTATATAGGATATCATCCAGCGTGATTTTTCAATTCAAAATATATAAAAATATTAATTAATATAAATGAATATAATGCAGTACTAAATTTTTGGATATAAAAGCAATTACTTCGATGCCTAAAAAATAATTACATAAAATATATATGGAATAATTCTACAAATAAATAATTACATCATTAATAAATTAATAATAAATATAACATATGTATTTTCAATATTTATATAAGATTTACGCGTTTATGTTTTATCCTATTAAATTTCCTATAATATACATATTTATAAATATCATTACTAATAATAATTTAACACTATATTGTCTAAAACATTATCATAATATAAATTTACGGATTATACGGTTTCTCTTATATATTTTTTACTCTTCATTTCAAACTTTTAACTTCATGAAACTGAAAGGTACACATACATATAGAGAGAAAACGTAAATATATTTTTCTACTTATTATTCATTTCTATATATTACAAAAAATAACTTCAAAATTGATGTTGCTACATATATAATCATTTATACGCTATAATAATACCCTTAAATTGTGAACCTTATAACTTAACCTGGTTCCCATCATTGCTTATATTAAAAATATAGACACATGTTAAAAATTATTCAATTTTAAATTTATATTATTGCTATTAATCCATAAACTAATATTACATTTTAATATAATTAGGTGTATGAAATAATTCGCATAATTTATTATTCTTAAATAGTTCATACAAGATTAATATTAGTAGCCTTTACTAATAATATATCATATTAATTTTAAATACTTAAACATCATGTTATATATTATTTCTTTAACCTATAAGGAATCTATATGAAAAATAAAGCATTCGAAAATTTTTATTTTTTTTAAATTTTATACAACGTATATACTAAAATCTGGACATAACTCGATTTACATTAATTTTGAAAGGGGAATACTAAGCAAAAATTTTTTTATTTTAGCGTGGTAAATATTAATTCTACATGAATAATTATACCTTAAACACATTTTTCTACATTTTATGATATTTATAAATTTTATATGAGTCTTTCCTTTTTTTGATTATTTATTCATACTATAAATTTCTTCCAATATATGTAATAAATTTATGTTATGTTGCATTATAATGTATGAAAAAGAAAAGTCTGTTAAAAATACAWTTAAGCATAATTTCATCCGAATTTATTTAAGAATGTACTAATACAAATTTTAATTTCATTTTTTTGGGGGGGAATATTATAATATATTTTTATCATATTAATATAATTATATAAGCAATATTTGTGTAAATTAGTTATACATTTATATTTAATTTTGTGATAATTAATTATCGATCATGAAACATTCTTCTTCTGAATATATTTATTTTCACTTTTTTATTCATGTCAGGTTGAATTAATTTTTTCCGTTATCTAATTATAAGAACTCAGAATAGATGCTCATGATAATATAGGATATATAAATACTTTAAAAAAAAAATTAAAACGCTGTGCATATATATTATGTCCCCCTCTATTTATTAATATAAATATTTAAAACTATAACAATAAGATAATTACTATATAAAAAAATTAATGATATTTACTATTTATAAATTTATATAACATAGAAAAGGTTTATTATTAATATATCTAGTATTATATATTTACCTATTTTTTTAATTTATTAAAAAATTATATATTCAAAAATTATCACACTAAAAATAAATGATCCCTTTTTAGCAGCAGATTACTAGGAGTACCGTGTACGGACATGTGTAGTTACGCATTAAAACGGTAATTTTTATGTATATAATGATAAATTAAAACACTTAAATTTTCTAATATATTATGTTTAAATATAAAATATATTTTTTTTTTAATTTTATATAAGATATGCAAATATGTTATAATTTGTTTGAAAATTTAAAAGGAAAAAGTGATATAAAATAAATTATAATCAACAGAATCATGTTGATGTTTATTCATATTTTTATTTACTGATAAATTCAAGCTTCCACAATTAATTAATTCATAAAAAATGTGTTACGATTTACCATAGGTTCATTGATATACAAAAAAAGAAAAAATATATATATATTACCTAGTTATATATAATAAATTTATAAAATTAAAAAATCCATTCTATATCAATTTATTTTTATGGAACTACATTGATATATTTATTCTGGATAGTATGAACATATTAATGAAAAAAAATATATTATATAAGGCAAATACTATTAATTTTTAATATTAATCTTAATATCAGTAATGTATAACCATTATCGTGATATATAAAGGAGATACTATATGCCAAAGTCCCAATGTAGTAAATAAAAAAACATTTCTCTCCAACAATATATATATCGTTATTAATTAGCTTAGATTTTTATGTGTCCTATCAAATAAAACTGTTTTTATATTAACATCATTATGAATTTTAATATAATTAAAGAATTACTGTAATTGTATACACACAAAAGGATTTAATATCATTTATTATGAATATCTATAAGCTGCATATGAATGAATATTTTGTTGCGGCT
>NW_001850268.1:0-5715 GCF_000002415.2 Plasmodium vivax
TACGTATCACTTAAATTTTTTAATCACTTCGCGCACCTTAATAGGTGCAACAAAAGATGTGTCCGCCTATAAAGCAGTTTAACTTAAATTATAAAAAAAATTAAAGCATTGGATAATATTAAAAAATCATATTATCAGAAAATATTTCTATTTACTATTTCTTTATTTAAATAATTTTTACAAGAACATCCTTACACGAATTGACATACTATTCACATTTCTATTCGCTTTAATGTATAGACAATTCTATTTTATTTGTACAATGAAAAAAATTCCTTTTTTAAATAAGAACATTATGCTATTCAAATATTCCACAAAACGTGGATTTATTTTTACTTTTATAATAACATTATTGTAAATTATATAAGACTTTTTTATGACACTGCATCAATGGGGCTCTCAAGGTAATATAATAACAGTGAAACTTAACCCTGAATTCAAATTAACTATTGTGAATAATATCGTTTTCGCATAAATTGCAGAATTCGTACATTCCTAAAATACAGTGTGCATATAACACATTATGTAATTACGATTTCGCGTCATATTTTATAAAGAAATGAGTCCTCTTTTTTCGAATGTTCCACGGAATTTATGTTATCATAATCAACATTTTTTGAAAAGTATCATACATTAAAAAAGGCCCTTTTTCGCTTTATCAATGATATGAAACTCTTAATTAGTAAAATGTGTTAATTTTTTTATTTGCTGAACTAAGTGTACAAATAATCTTCTTACGTATTCATGTAAAACTATAAATATTCGTATTTTCAATTAAAAGGCTTCATTAAAACACATTGTGTGTAACGTCAGAAAATTAGTTAATGTGTAAACACGCCACAATAGAAATTGAATAAATACATATCTACAAAAATTATGATGTAGAAAAGGCTTTAAATCTAAAGTATGAAAGCGAAGACTATATTTTAGTATCAAAGACACAAGCACAATTCCTTAGATGTACCCTTAATAATAACCATTATAAAACGAAATTTTTACCTGCCCTAAATATGAAAAGTATACCTAAAAGATTTAAGTTAGTGAATTATTAATATAATATATTTAGTAAGAGCGATGCAAAGTATAAACGCTTAAAATCTTATCATGATTTCGTCGAGTTATGAATATATTAGAAGATAACAAAAATTACATTTGAAGCATTATGAATAATAATCTCATTATTTTACAATTACTCATATGAACAATTATTAATTTGCATGTGTTTTTTATTTATAATAATTCATTGATTTATTTTAAAAATGTAATACTTCTATGTTAAGACACATTTATTCGTAGCATTTATAATTAGAATTCTTAATATATACCGAATTGTAATATTATAAAGCTCTAATGCGAAAAAACTATATCCAAATAAATAAATGTGTCTACACATATACATATATTATTTTCCCAAATTATTAATTTATAAGAAGAATAGGTAAGATTACGTAATAAAAAATAATGGCAGACTGGCGGAAACGTAATAGTATGGTAACTGATATGTACCAAAAACTGTATGGTCCTACATGTACGAGTGATTATATTAAAACAAAAACTGAAATTGAACATAAAATTGATAAATTTAACTATAGTGACCCAAAAAATTACTGTAGAAATTGCCATGAAATAAGGAAAAATATAACTGAAAAATCTAAACAGTTACAGCATTGTTATCGTTTATCAGGATTTCATCCAATTGAAAGTATTTACAGAATAAAGGAATTTATAAACAAATGTCCTGATCCTCCTAAATGTAAAAACCCTGTCGTGCCTCCTCCCAATAGACCGGTTCCAGAAAAACAAACAAATAAAGATCCTTGTAGAGGAGATGCGAAATGTAAACCAAAAACCGTTCCTGCAAAGGAACAAAAAGCTAAATCACCAGGATTAGTTTCACGGAATCCTAAAAGTAGAAGTCCAGAAGTACAAAATTCACTAGAACGAAATATTGGCTCTTCTAAAGAAAAAGTAAATTCACTAAAAGAACCCCAAACAACGCCTTCTACTGGTTCTCTTGGTACTCAAGATGATAGGTCTAAATCAATAGTTCGTCAGTCTTCGGTTAATCCTGAAACAATAGTAACTCAGACGGAACCCTTAATCGTCTAAACTCCCCCTGCAAACGGTGAATTAGGTAACCCTAAAGGTGAACTATCATCACAGAGTCGTGATACTGGGGATTCCCATTCAAGTAGTAGTTCTCAAGTAGAAGATATAAAAAAAGGTATTTCTGCAGCTGATCAACCTGGTGGCCAAAATGCAGGCTGTAATCAGCATCAAGATCAATGTGTTCGTGCTCAAATAAATCAAGGTTTAATCGATGATAATAAGGAAGCTGCTGCTGCAAATTCTGTTAATGGATCTATTGTAGATAAAAGTACTCTTGGTGAAGAACATGTTGATGGACAGCATCCTTCTAGAATTCAGGATACAAGTGGTATTACAACACCATCTAATAATTTAGCTTCTGGTGATGAATTTCTTGTTCCTCAAGGCGGAATTGGTACAGGTGGTGATGGAGGTCATAATCATGATGCTTCACATAGTCCAAATAGCGATCATATTGATGTTTTACGTGTTAACACTGCTGACGGTGAAAGTTCTGGTATTGAAGGTTCTCATTCCTTAAGAGTTGTCAGTGATGTTTTATGTAATGGAGATTCTTGTATTACAGGACAAGGTGACGAATTAACTGATGATGTTGGTGATAAATCAGGTATATTTAATAAAATTTTCAGTACAATACAAGCCAACAAAGACAATGTCATAAATACTTCAATACCCATGGGAATTGTTCTGTTGCTAAGCCTTCTTTTTAAAGTAAAACCAAATTTACTGCATCAAAGTAATTATTCATGTTATTTTATTTATATATAATTATTAAATTGTAAATATTTCAATTTTTTTTTTAGTACACTCCTTTATGGAGGATTCTTACTAAGAGGAATCGGAAGAAACAGTCGCATATGAACGAAAAGCTACAAAGGGTACTACAACAACCTTCAATTGGAAGTGAAGAAAGAAGTGTTCCATTTTCATATAGTGCTTTTGAATATTCATCATAGTGATCAATATGAATACTAAAAAAGTTAAAATTCTTATTTTACATTAAACATTAAATATGAATACCTTTTTTAGTAATTTATTTTTAGTGAACTTGTTTGTTAAATTAGCACAGAAATATTTGCATCATATTTTTTATTATACACAATTTTAGAAAAGATATAAGGAAAATTGGATTACACTATTGTAATCAGCATGTGACAATAACAATACTGCATTTTTTTTTATAAGTTTTTAAATCATGTCTATTATTTAAAGTGTTATTCAGATTATATGCAATGAAAAATACTTTGTTTAGTAAATACACGTATAAGTTAGTTCAACTTAGGTATTTATATTTTGTTTTATTTAATATACTATTTTTTTAATCAAAAACTAAAACAGAATAAACTTTTTTTTAGTGCTTATATGGATAACATTTTTTGCTTCCTTAACATAAAATTAAAAAAGAGTTATGATATCGGAAAAAATTTTTCTTTTTTACCACTTTTAAGCTATATTAACTGATAACGATGCTTTATAAAGGTATATAACTAAATAAAATTTGCTATTAAATAGACGCTAATGAATAAATTTTTTATATTATAAAAATAAATATTATTGTTATATACAAATAATACATTTTTATAGAAACTTTGTAACTTTTTTTTAAGCTATTAATAAATATATATGGAAAAGATATAAAAAAAAATGCCAATTATGAAAATGTATCATCAATATTTTAGGAACAACAGGAATATAATTATAAAACATTCTATACAATAATATATGTAAGTGTAAAATATATCATATTCATTGAAGAACTTTATTAATATGTGTATTTGTTGCGAATTATTAAAAACTGTTACGAACTAAAAAACATAAAAATATACATTTCTTAATATTGTATAATAGTCACAAGTATGGTTACAATCCCCTTTCCCAATATTTTTATCAGGAAAATGCCATTTATTTTCGCAAACCATTATATAATAACACCTAACAAAATATGTAATCATCATGTACTTATGAAAGAAATAAAATACTCAACATAAATGTTATTAAATTAATTATAAGTTTATTGATTATGAACTCATTAGGACGCTCTACAAATAATTAATATTTTTCTAGGATACTTTTATGAAATTATCGAAAAAAATATTTACTATAATTTAGTGTATATCATCAGATGATTCTCTTAAACGGTATGTATAACTTAGCATTGTGCAATAATAGCCCATTTGTTTTAATATTATTGGAGGTAAGTATTTATTKTAATTAATATATTATTCTTCTGTATTATATATATACACATTTTATTCATTTAATATGAGCATTTTCATATATTTTTTCTTAATAAATTTTTCTAACTTAATAAATGGGCCATCAATTTAAAATTTGACATGCCATTTGTGTAAAACAATTATACTTCTCCCTTTAATAATTCACCTTAAATGAAAAAAGTTTTAATATTTTATATTTTTGATTGATAAAAAGCATGCAATTAAAAAAATATAAAAATAATTTAAATCAGTCTCAATTTTATGATTGAAAAATACTCAAATTATAATGAATTATATTAATAAGAAATAATTATTCCTATTATATTATGTTTACAATGAACAAAAAATTTAACAAAAGTGGAGAGGATGGAGAATTAAACATGTACATATCGCTACATTATGTAGTACAATGCTAACCTGGTAAAAGGGTTATTTCTGTTAAAAACATATAATTTTTAATTACTATATTGTTTACATAATTATCAAATAATTAGTAATTTAGCTCAAAATATTATTTAATTTTTTTATAATATAATAGTGAATAAATTATTCCTGTATAAATATCTTCATAAAAATAATTCTATTATCTCGGTGAAATATATATCTATTATATAAAGTTAATTTAATATTTAATGAATAATTTAAGCCATATATGATATTATCATAATCATAATAACATTTATTATTAAAAAGGAAATGATAACAATTATATATATAACAAAATTATTCATTTTTATTTGAGTAATATGATACATGTCGTAAATATTTTCCATTCCGTATTCCAGATGATTGAATTACATCATTGAGGAAATAAATCTTAATTCATATAATGCTCCAGAAAAGAGAATAAATATATCAAAATGTATAATATACACTTGAATAATCTACATATATAAAAATAAATAATTTCATTATATTCCGCAACTATTGATATATGGCATATTTTATTGTTATTATTATTTAAACAATAATTTTATCCAAATTTAAAGAAAATTTTTATGGCGAGTTAAATTGGAGAAATATATATGAATGCATATAGAATAGGATATATATATGTAATATATTACATAATATATTTATGTTAATATAAATTTATTCAATGTATATTTTCTTTAAGGTACATAATTCTTTAACAATAACCTATATTATATTATTAGTATTCAATTACAAATTAATCAAATACTTTTTTAGTTGCTGTAAAAATTTAACAATTCACACTAAAACATTTACCACATAAAAATTATCTTAAGGATCACCTAATAACGTGTGCGATATATCATTACATAATCTAAGTTAACATGTATATAAATATAAAATATTATATATAAAATTTAAAGATCTACAGCAAAGTATATTAGAAAAAATTTATTATTCAATGTTATTTTATAAG
>NW_001850267.1:0-2212 GCF_000002415.2 Plasmodium vivax
GCTTTATCGTAGCTAAATTACGATATTACGTGAATATTATAAATTAATATTTTTTTCTGTATAATGTAAATTTATTTTATAATTATTGTTACCAATAAAATGATTTTTATGTGGAATACACTTTTGTTCTTGTTATATTTAATATAATAAGAAATTCATATATACAGAAAAACCCATTTAATGTGAAATTCCTTCATGGGCAAATTACGTTACTTGAATACATTTTATAGATGATAATTTGATGTAATGATTTTATAAAAGTCTATCTGTGTAAATAATTTTTATAAATGATGAAAATGAACTAATTTCTTTATTCTATTTATTTCAAGGTTAATTATTTATTGTTTCTGGTAAATATAGCTATTTGTGCAAGAAAGAAAGTGAATTGCAGGGCGCAGATTTGTGAATTGAATAATTAGTATTAATTAACATAAAAATTTAATTGAAGTATATATTTCATTTATTTGCTTGTTTAATTACGCCAAATAGAACTATGTCTTTTAAAAATATGCTCCTTTGTGTAAATAATGTAAATAGAAGATATAAACCCAGTTTTATTCTAGCTATGTTGCAAGAAAAGCAATTAGGTTCTAGCTAGGAAAATAATATTTAGAAACGAATTTATACTAATTTTTTCATATAAGAGTAATAAATCGCGAAAAAATAATTCTGTAAAGTGATATTTATTAAAAATTATTCGTTTTTTATGCATTCTATTCTACGCTTTGCTGCATTTATTTTTAACTTAATTCGCAGTAAATTAAAAATTATGTTTTTAAATAAATTTAAGTATTTTTTTCTTCCATTCGAATTATGTATTTTGTTAAGTACAGCTCAGTTATATTTTATAATAATGGCATATTAGCAATTAAAATTATATTATCGATAATTGGCGTGTTATTTGAGTAGTGCATACAAGGTAATGGTTTCTCGAAGGGAGTTTATGTATTTAAAAAGCTTTTACATCATTATTATATAATATAATTCACCGATCATATATGATATGTGCACAGCTGAATATGTTCCTTAATGTCTTTTGTATTATAACTATTTATATACTCATATATTCTGTTCTAATGCTTGGAACTATG
Source organism: Plasmodium vivax (assembly GCF_000002415.2). Taxonomy (NCBI): domain Eukaryota; phylum Apicomplexa; class Aconoidasida; order Haemosporida; family Plasmodiidae; genus Plasmodium; species Plasmodium vivax. Next base: position 1,092 of record NW_001850267.1, read on the forward strand.
TTAATGAGTTCATCTTAGCTAATTTAGCTTAAGAATAAATTACGAGATGTAGCATTACTTGTGATCATAGTGCAGCTGTGTGAATATTGTATCAACTGCTGATATATTTCAAAAGTAAGATAATATTATGTAAATAATTAAATCAAATTGTTTATGCATCACAGTTAATAAATTTTTTTTTTTTATTTATATAAAGTTGCATTAGATATCTCGATTTATATGCACATTTATATATTATAGTATATAATAAATAAATATATGGATTATTATAGATCATTGGTGAAAATATTATGTAACGAATTCTCATTATCATTTATTAACTAAAAGAAAAAACTATTTTACAAACACAAGAGAGAATATCCTCGAAGATATTTCTTAAAATTTTAATATATGACTACGTATTATATAAAATTTGAATTATTTGATTTATTATAACTCTCTTTTGAAATGTTTTTTTTTCTATATTTTCCATTGTAACACACCTAGGTAGATATTTTCACATTTGTGATGTATTACCTGGAGCACTTACTAGATAATACACCACTTAGGTGTGTAGAAAACACATCAATTTTTATAATTATATGGATATATATCTTTGCATATATTTATATAAAGAATTTCTCATATAATTTTTATTATTACGTAGCACTTCTTTCTTACTATGATTATAGTTTCTGTGGTGCCTTTATATTAATCAATTAATATTTTAATCATATTTTTTGGAAAAAAGGGATATAAAATATTGCACTTTTATAATTCGTTCCCTATATTCTTATATGTATATTAAATTTATAAAATGTGTAGACACATGAAGAAAAACATAATTAATGATAAGGAAATGTTCTCATGAAGATGTGGTGAAAATAGTACTGCTACTGAGATAGCAAATAAAGAAAAGGAAATTAATTACTGAGAAGATACAAGTCAGCATAATTTAGATATTTCCTAAGGAAGTCCTTTAGCAAATGTTATTAAAAGAAGCACTATTATAGGTTTGCCTGTATGCATAGGTTACAAAATTACAGAATGCTGTATCGTATATATGCATGAACATATATGACTTCTTGCCTCTAAAATTTCATATACAAATATATTTTAATTAATCGTTAGAAATGGGAAAA
>NW_001850266.1:0-5187 GCF_000002415.2 Plasmodium vivax
CGAGCAAAAATTTCGTGCTCCTAGTTGCAAATATTTAAATTTTTGGCTAGATAGTCAAAAGGAAAATTATGTAACAAATACGTTAGCTATTAGTGCTGATGCTTGGGAGCATATTGAGAATTTATGGGATACGTTAAAAGGAAACTATACTTATCAATGTGAACGAAAAATGAATAATAAATCTTTATCAGAAACAAAAAAATTCATGGATTTCATGATTTTTTGTATAAATAAAGAAGAACTTAAAAAAAAATGCGAACAGAGTTATGAACAACAGCGATATAAAAATATATATTGCACAGAATTCAATAACTACATAAATAAAAACTATAAATATTTTTTGGAAAATGTTGTATGCTTAGAAGATAAAAATAATGATAGCGATTGTACATTTATATTTTCTGATGATTGTACTCTTCAAGATATGTCTAAAACATTTCCAGAGTATAATTTTACTGCGAGCAGTATTGTAGATGGCAAATCAAGAAATACTATAAAAAAATGCCAAAATACTAAAATAATAAGAGATGTTGACCCTTCATTAGATAATAATCCAGCTACATTAGATGATGATCAAGCTCCATTAGATGATGATCAAGCTAGATTATCTGTTGCTCCAGATGACTCTATTCAATTCGATCTTCCATCACCGACAGTTGTACATTCAATCGATAACGGAACATCCAAAACTATCTACTATTCTGGATTATCATTATCAGGAGTTTTTTTCACTTCCATGGTTTTGTATAAAGTATAAAAAATATAATTTTTAAATATATTATTATACATTAATTACTCACATTACTTTTATCGATAAAAATACTTTATACACTTTATTTTCCTATAATAGTACACAACCCTTGGACCACTCATCCGTTCTTTAGTAAGTAAAAAGGAAAAATTTAGGCAAACTACTAATAAACATTTAGCTGAACAGTGGCTGCAAAGAACATCAGAATATATGGATTCTAATTCAGAAAATTCCCATTATAATTTTCCTTATCAGTCTATGCAAAATTAACTACCGTATAATCATTAAAACGTTAGCCCTTAAACGGCAATACTTATGATACAACGGATGATTATGCCTATTACATTAACTGTTTGATCAGTATAAGTAAATAATACATCGTTGAACATACTTCTGCAATACGGAATTTAAAATAATTACAATAATTAAAAAGGTAAATCACATAAAAGGGCAAATATTTATATTTATACTATTTACAATTTTGTGCAACTTTATTATGATAAAAATACAGTAAAATAATAGAAAAGAACTACAATATAATTAGGAGTACACCGGCAAAATTTTTATTTATAATCAGTAGACGTCAAATTAAATGTTATTTTCATCAATAATTATAAAAAACTTGAAAGACATGATAAACATATTAATAATATTAATATAGTACATAAATGTAATTACTATCAAACATTTCCAAAATGCATAATTATTTCTTTTAAAAATCAAAATTAAAAACTATTTATAAGTACACACAACAGAAGTTATCATTTAATTTCTCGGTCTATAGAGTTCCGCACTGTCCATTCAAATTTATAGAAAAACTTGAATAATTATACTGATTTAAGCTTCATGCCTACTGCTTATAGCAGAATAACATATGGCATAATGAACCTATATTTACTGATTAAGCAATGTTATATTAATTACCATATAGATTATACACATAAATATATTCCTACAAATAATGCATATGTACTTCTTATTAGGTTGTAAACTTCGTTAATGTTGAAAAGAACAACTTTAAAAATATCATATTAATAAATGATTATATCCCTTAAATATACACTTTTGTCATCAGTACTTATGAGTTGTTTCAGTGTTCAAATCAATTACATGATTACGTGCTACGTAAAACAATAATTTTAATATAATTGCATACATATATTAGTAATTACCAACATAGATAATTGCACAAGAAACTTTTCTTTGTATTTCATCATATTTTTTAGTTTGTAGAATATTCTTAATTAATTTATTGTCTTTATGTGAAAAGTTTTACAAACTTTTGTTATTTTTCTTTTATATTTTACACATACATTCTTGCTTTATCACATACGCAATAAAATAAAACTAATAAGGAAACATAAAAAATGTATATAATGTGTAATAAAATTATAACTTTTTAAAAAGAATAGTTACATAAATACAACCATAGCATATGAAATGCTTAAAATTAAAACTATAAAAATGAAGACTACATTGTAGCACAATAGAAAGAGAAAAATTTATTAAACAAAAATTAGATAGTAACTATTATAAAGCGCATTTATTTTCTGTTCTAATTTTAAAAGGAACACATAAAAAAATAAATGTGTGAACAATATATTTTAGGGGATTGAAAAAAACATCTAATTAATTAATGCATGATGAAATTTCTCACAAAGTTACATTATTAAACTAATAACTACCGTATGATCCATTTAAATGTAAACATAGGATTATATCAAACCTGAAATTGACGGAAAGTTGTAACTATCTTGACTGCACATCTAATACTAAAAAGATAAAATGAAAGATTCTAACAGCAGCTAATTTTCCAAATATAAATACAAAGTAGCACACTGTATATGATTTTTTAACTATGAAATATGTTTCCTTTCATAAATAGTTCAAAATGTTCTAATTATTATGTATGGTCATTATTTACTTTCGAATTTATAAAATTCCTTGGAATTATATTAAATTAAAATTGTAATATACAACAATTTACAGTAGGAAAAAAAAAGAAAAAATCGTAATTCATTCTTTTAATGAACCACAGAATTACAAATACATTTATATTCATTCATAATACTGGGTGGCACAATGTATTTCTAAATTAAATATATGTTATAAATCTACATTTTATTGCCTAAATGTAAAAAATTATACATGCATTAAGAGAAATTATTATGATGCAAGCAACAGATTAATATATTCGTGCTTACCATATTAAAAATTAGTATTCATTTTAATCTATTATTTTGAATAAAAACATTGAGAATAAATTATTTTAATAAAAAAATATGACATTTTATGTAATATTATTCTTTATATAAGGTGTTCTATGATTCTTTGTGACTATTACATATTCCATTTTTTTTCTTCATTTTAGTATTAATGCAAAATATATTTTATTTTGCATATATGCCAATATTGTTTAAAACGATCATGTAGATATTTTGGGGGATCGAATAATAATTAAACCACAAATTTCCATTGACCTCACTTACATTGTAACATTTTAACTTTACAGTAAAGAAAATTTGTGATGCAGAAGAAGAAAATATGTTGACATTTATTCTTGTAATCAACAGGGAAAATAGCTCAGCAAAATTAATAGCTCTTAAATATACCATAAAAGCACAAAGTTGTTAATTTTAGATCAGTACAGTTATACAATTTTTTTACGTGTTTAATTGATAAATTAATTACGAGTCGTTTTTACAATTATAATGTAAATCTACGTATTACTAACAGTTTGTATATTAGTTACAATTATTTAGTACATTGTGAAAATTATAATTTGTTAGCATATTAACAACAGTTGTACAAATCCGTAAGCAGTAAAAAAATTATTTGGGAACAAAATAGAAATGCAGTACCTTTCATGAAAGTTTATGACTCAAAACTTAATAAATGAAAGAGACATAAAGACGCAAACGTAGATAATAGTAAGCTCATGTATAACTTATTAATAATGGAAAAGGATATATACACATGTAAATTATAATTAGAGGAACATGTTTAATCCCATCTTTTGATCTTAATTAGACGAAACTATATAGCATTTACTATTTTATCTATATATTGTGCGTTATACAAAAACTATTTGTCCACTTTTTAATATCATTTAATATGAAGACTACATGTTTGAATATGTAGACATTCGTGACATATCTATTTAATACATAAGAATGTAAGAAAACACTGTAAACATTCATTACCTAGATGAACTACTTCTCAGTCACTCTTATAAATAACTACTTCTGTAGAAATTTTTTTATTTAAACCAATCCATATACGTATTTTTGAAATATACTACTAATATGTTAAAACATATTTATTTATAATATTTATTATTATAATTATCTCTACATACCGTAAAGTAATAATCTAAAGTCATAATATTAAAAAAGTGTATCCCACCTTGCAAATGTTTTTACATATATGCAAAAAACTTTTTTCCAAATAATTTATTAAAACGAAGAATAGGGAAATCTAAATAGTACAAAAATAATGGGTTGGCCGTTTGGAAGTTCTAATAGACTCCGTAATCATTACAACAGATACAATTCTGGACCATGCATGAATAGTTATGATAACATTAAAAGGGACATTATACGAAAAATTGAAGATTTTGAAAAAAAAACTCATGCCCATTTTTACCAACAATGGGATCAATTAAATAATCATATAACACAAAAAGATAATGAATTAAGGGGTTGTTATAATAATAAATATGTAAATGTTAAATTAATTGATGTGGAAGAAATAAAGAATTTTAGAAAAAAATGTAATGAGAAGGGTGAATGTAATAATAAACCATCTCGCGTTAAAAAACCTGCAGCATTAAATGCAGCAACCAGAGGGTTATGTAAGGAAGGAACGGATTGTAAAAATCAAGCAGTACCAAAAATAGCTGCAAAAAGTAAATTACAACAAGGAATTACTGCAGAAAATTCTAATACTGGATTTTCAGGTAGACAAAATCCTATAGGTCAACGTCCAAATCCTGCTGATGTAAAAGAATCAAGAAATGTAGATGAAATTCCACAAGAACGACTGGGCATAACGGATTCTGTTAGTTCCGCTGTAGGTAAAGATCAATCACCAAAACAAATCCTTAAGAGCAAAACTGTTACTACTCCACTCGTAGATACGCATTCTTCATCTGAATCATCCATTCCTCAAGAAAACACAGTAGGTACTACTCAAAGTAATATACAAGATAGTCATGTTTCACAAAGTAGTCCTTCCACGGAAAAAGCTGTTCAAGATGGAGTTATTAGAACGCAGTCTCAGGATGGACATGAAATAGTTACTGAAACTCATTCGGATACAAGTGCAAGTAATGGAGAGTTCGCTGCTTTAAGTCCTAATAGTAAACATTCTGCTGTAGAGCCTGGTGAAAAGTCTACTTCTGGGAAAGCTCCTAGCCCTACACCTCCTACGGGTAG
>NW_001850265.1:0-9253 GCF_000002415.2 Plasmodium vivax
ATTTCTTGAGAGGGCTTCATCATGAGTTTCAACAGAACTACCAGAAGGCATTGTTATAGTTTGAGCTTGTGGAACTATGCTTTCTTGCCCTGATTTTTGTCCTTCAGCTTCATTTGTACTTTGTTCATGTGGATCCTTTCTTTCCGCACTTTTGGAATCAGTAGCTCCTGAGACTAATTTTGATTTTACATGTACACTTGCTGGTGTTTCATTTTTACAACCATCACGGTATTTACAAGTTTTTTGTGCAGAAGGATTAATTATTGGAGTTTTTGTAGAAGGAGTTGCTTGATTATTACACGTACGATCCCTGTTACATTTTTTTTTAAAATTCTTTATTATTTCCTCATTATCTAATCTAGCTGATATATGTCCATTTTCATAACATTTCTTCAATTCTTGATCTTTTGTTTTTATATGCTTATATAATTTATCCCATTCTCTGTGTACATTTATGCCATTATATTTATTAAAGGAGTCGATTTGTTGTTCAATATCATTTTTAATTATATGATATTTATTGAGGCATGAACCATCATTGTAATTGTTGTAAGGGTTACGGGGTCTATTAGATCTTCCAAACAGCCAACTCATTATTTTTGTACTATTTAGTTTTCCCTATTCTTCGTTATAATAAATTATTTGGAAAAATGTTTTTTGCGTATATGTAAAAACATTTGCAAGGTGAGATACACTTCTATCTTATTATGACTTTAGATTATTACTTTACGGTATGTATAGATAATTATAATAATAAATATTATAAATAAATGTGTTTTAACATATTAGTAGTATATTTCAAAAATACGTATATAAATTGGATTAAATAATAAATTTTGCGCATAAATAGTTATTTATAAGAGTGACTGAAAAGTAGTTGGTCTGGGTAATGAATGTTTGTTTACAGTGTTTTGTTGCATTCTTATGTATTAAATAAATATAATACAAATGTCCAAATATCCAAATATGTAGTTCTCATATTAAATGATATTAAAATGTGGACAAATAGTTTTTGTATAGCGCATAATATATAGATAAAATAGTAAATTCTACATAGTTTCGTCTAATTAAGATCAACAAATGAGATAAAACGTGTTTCGCTAATTATTATTTACATATGTGTATTTGTTTTTTCCATTATTAATAAGTTATACATGAGTTTATTATTATCTGTGATTTCGTCTTTATGTCTCTTTCATTTATCAAGTTTTGAGTCATAGACTTTCATGAAAGGTACTGCATTTCTGTTTTGTTTCCAGTTAGATTTTTTTACTGCTTACGAATTTGTACAACTGTTGTTAAGATGCTAAGAAATTATTATTTTTAGTATGTAATATATAATAATAACGAATATACAAATTGTTAATAATACGTAGATATACACTATAATTGTAAAACTACTTGTAATTAATTTATCAATTAAAYACGTAAAAAAATTATATAACTCTACTGATCCAAAATTAACAACTTTGCGCTTTTATGGTATATTTAAGAGCTATTAATTTTGCTGAGCTATTTTCCCTGTTAATTATAAGCATAAATATCAACATATTTTCTGCATTCAGCATCACAAATTTTCTTTACTGTACAATTAAAATGTTACAATGCAAAAGGATCGATCATAATTCTTATTTAATTAATAAACGATCAAACATTTATATTAACTTTTTTAAAATTATTAGCATCTATGGAAAAACGCATTCTTTGTACTAATACTAAAAATTAATAAAATAAACTGGATAATGCTTTTTATAACATATGATAGAACATCTTATATAAAGAATAATAACGCATAGAAGTTCATATTTTTTTTATTAATTCATTACAATAATTTATTCTCAATATTTTCATTCAAAATAATAGATTAAAATGAATACTAATTCTTAATATGGTAAGCACGAATATATTAATCTGTTGCTTGCATTATAATAGTTTCTCTGAATGCATGTATAATTTTTGACATTTACGCAATAAAATGTAGATTTATAGCATATATTTTATATAGAAATACAATATAACCCCAAGTATTATAAATAAATGTAATTGTATTTGTAATTCTTTGATTCAATAAAAGAATGAATTACGATTTTTTTTTTATTTTCCATCTGTAAATTGCTGTATATTACAATTTTAACTTAATATAATTCCACAGAATTTTATAAATTGGAAAGAAAATAATGACACTGCATAGTAATTCGAACATTTTGAACTATTTATGAAAGGAAACATTTCATTGTTAGAAAATCATATACAGTGTGCTACTTTGTATTTATATTTGGAAAATTAGCTGCTGTTAGAATCTTTCATTTTATCTTTTTAGTATTAGATGTGCAGTCAAGATAGTTACAACTTTCCGTCAATTTCAGGTTTGATATAATCCTATGTTTACATTTAAATGGATCATATGGTAGTTATTAGTTTAATAATGTAACTTTGTGAGAAATGTCATCATGCATTAATTAATTAGATGTTTTTTTCAATCCCCTAAAATATATTGTTCACACATTTATTTTTTTATGTGTTCCTTTTAAAATTAGAACAGAAAATAAATGCGCTTTATAATAGTTACTATCTAATTTTTGTCTAATAAATTTTTCTTTTTCTATTGTGCTACAATGTAGTCTTCATTTTTATAGTTTTAATTTTAAGCATTTCATATGCTATGGTTGTATTTATGTAACTATTCTTTTTAAAAAGTTATGATCTCATTACACATTGTATACATTTTGATTGCTTCCCCACGAGTTCTATTTTATTGGGTATATAATAAAGCAAAAAAGTACGTGTAAAAAATAAAAGAAAAATGACACAAGTTTGTAAAATTTTTCACATAAAGACAATAAATTAAGAATATTTTACAAACTAAAAAATATGGTGAAATACAAAGAGAAATTTGTTTGCTATGCAATTATGTAAGTTGGTAATTATTAATATATGTATGCAATTATATTAAAGTTATTGTTTTACGTAGTACATGAGCATGTAATTGATTATAACACTGAAATATCTCATAAGTGTTGATGACAAAAGTGTATACTTAAGGAGTATAATCATTTACTAATATGATATTTTTAAAGTTGTTTTTTTTCAGCATTAAAAAAGTTCACAACCTAATAGGAAGTACATATTCATTATTATACGAATATATTTGTGTATAATATATATGATAATTAATATAACACTGCTTAATCAGTAAATATAGGTTCATTATGGCATCTGTTATTATGATATAAGGAATGGAATTGAAGATCATATCAGTAGAATTATTCAAATTGTTCTAATAATTTGAAAGGATAATGTACAATTCTATAGGTTAAGATATTAAAGCAGAATCTCTGTTGTGTACCTATAAAAATATTATAATTTTTTATATTAATAGTAATACATTTAGGAATTGTATGATAGCAATTGATCTTATATATTATGTTAACATTGTTAATATGATTGTTATTATTCTTACTTTTATTATGTCTTTCAAGTTTTTTATAATAATTGATAAAAATAACATTTAATTTGACATCTACTGATTATAAATAAAAATTCTTTCGATGTAGTCCTAATTATATTGTAGTTCTTTTCTATTATTTTTCTGTATTTTAATCATAATAAAATTGCACAAAATTGTAAATTGTGTAATTATAAATATTTATCCTTTTATGTGATTTACTCTTTTCATCATTGTTATTATTTTTAATTTCATATTGTCCAACTATGATAATTGTACTGTTTAATTATGATACCTAAACAGTTACTGTAAAAAGCATATTCATTCTCTGTATCATAATTTTTATCTTTCAATGGGATAACGTTTTAATGATTATAACGTAGTTAATTTTGCATAGACTGATAAGGAAAATTATAATGGGAATTTTCTGAATTAGAATCCATATATTCTGAAGTTCTTTCAAGCCACTGCTGAGCTAAATGTTTGTTAGTAGTTTGCCTTAATTTTTCCTTTTTACTTACTAAAGAACGGATGAGTGGTCCAAGGGCTGTGTACTATTATAGAAAATGGAAATTAAGGTATTATAAAATAATTTATCGATAAAAGTAAAGTTATATTAGTAATTAATGTGTGATAATATATATAAAAATTATATTTCTTATACTTTATACAAAACCATGGAAGTGAAAAAAACTCCTGATAATGATAATCCAGCATAGTAGATAGGTTTTGAATGTCCATTGTCGGTTAAATTTGCATCTGCCGATGGTGGATGAAATAAGACTGGAGGGACAGCAAGATCAACTTCTTGTCCAGGGTGACGAAATTTTGATTCAGTAAGAGCATCTTCTGACTCAGTAAGTACCTTACCTGGTTCAGAAGTTTCAGGGGGAACATCAGCAACTTCCACACTTGGTTCACTGTTCCCATCTTCTACTTTTGGAGGAATTACGCATCTTTTTATAGTTGCTTTTAAATTATCATTATCTAAAATAGTTTGACGAGTTGAATCATATTTAGGAAATGTTTTGGCTATATTACTTAAATCACAATCATCAGAAATAGAATACCCATAATTGTCAGAATCAAGGGGATCATCAAAACATCTATTTTCATCAAAAAATTCTGCATAACTTTTATTTATGAATTCAGAAAATAATGAACAATCTTTTTCAACATTACTATTCTTTTCTATGGCTTTTTTGCATAAATCTTTAAAATAATCCCTATTTACGCAATATACATCAAATCCATCCTCTTTTTAATTATTGATGCGTTTTTTTCTTTACCTTGTCTTTTACATTTACGACTGGGATCCTCTATTTCATATAATTTATTCCATAATTTTTCAATAAGTATCCATTTTTCTATTATAACATCTGATTTATCTGTTGTATGTGTGCTTTTTTTTTCATCTAACCAAAGATTTAAATAATCGCAAAATATTTCTCTATTTTCATCATCATACGCAGTTAGACGCCTGTATCCTTTGTAAAGAGTGCAACCAATATTTGTTAGTGCATCATTTTCTTCTGCTCTAATATCTGTTAAATCATCAATAGTACAAAATGTTTGGTTGTTATAATTAAAATTTTTTATTTGCTCAATAAACATGTTTAATGGACAAAGTTTCTTATGATCATCCTAAAATGTAAAAGGACAAAGATAAGAATTACATGCATATATAAAAGAAATAACATTAATGATACATTAATAAATCACAATACATTGATAAATATTTTAACACACGATATTTCTAATATAATTTATTCATATTACTAATGACATTTTTTAAGATTTATAGAAGTATATAAATTTTTAATATATATATATATTATTTTTCATGAATTTAATTTTATATCGTTGTGTGATTTTATTATGAATTTTGGTTATTATGTAACAAAAATATAATGCGTAATGTAATGACATATTTAATAATCAATTTTATATATGATTAATATAGATTAAACAAAAGAAAGAAATAGAAGGTCATTTTAAGAAATATTTATATTTCAGTGAAGTTGTAAATTAAATATACAAGAAAGTATAAAATAATATAGAAAAGAATTGTAATATGTATATCATAAAAAAGCTAAAAGTATATTTTCTTTATATTATTCATTTATGTTACTTATAACATTCACACACATAAGAGTGATAGAGAACATGTATGCACCTTATAAATAATTTCATGCCATTGATATAGATAATTCTTTTTCTGTTAATTGATAATAATATAAAATTTTCTTAATATTTCAATGTAAGTTAAACAAAAATTTTCCTTTTACGTTTTATCATATATATTAAATAAAGATATGTACATAGTTATTTATAGTTTCGTAGATTATTTTTTTATCATTATATTATTTATGTTGTGAAGTAACATGTACTAGTAAATTATGTATTGTAATAGTTTAAATGACAAAATATACATAGTAAAAATATAATAGGTATATAGAAAAATTATTTTTGTAATATATATCTTGTGTAATATCTTATTTGATATATGAATAGAATACTGTATCCTAAGTATAAGAGCATTAGTGTTCACATTATCTCCATATTATCTACCCAGTTTATTCTTATGAAATGCTTACATGATTTCGAGTGAGTGTTTGAAATGTAAAAAGATAATATATAAATATTTAATTATAAAGGTGATAAAATTAAAAACGTTATAGGTAATATTTCATGTAATATTGTTGACAATATTATTTATAAAAAGAATATTATATGTTGAATATTTCATTAGAAATATTTTCTAATATTGTTAACATATTAAATGATCAACAAACCTTAGTATTTTATAATTCCTTTATTATGAATTAAAGTTAGCGCATAACAATTTATGTTATTGCCTAAAAATAATTAATATTATGACATTTTTGAAATATAATTTATATCGTATAAGAAAAGATTGCATTGTTAAAATTATTTTTTTTTTTATTCCATATTATAAATAAGGGATACTTTGTTTCATTTGAACAGTTATTTTAAAATTGTGGATACATAAACACACAGTAATTTTTATTTAATGTACACCAACTCAAAAAAAAATATATGACATTTAAAATTTAATATAAGATTGGCTTATATTTATTTGAAAGGAAGATATAAATAAATAATGAATTTATATAATTTAGAACACGTTTTCTATGTGTTTTTTTCTGTGAATTCGTAAAAAGTTAAAGAGGAATTTTTTTTACTGTTTTCTTTGTATCTCCTAATGTTTCATATATATTATTTCTAATATATGAATATAATTTCCTATTGTTACTACATAATTATTCAATTTTGTATGATATGTTAGAATTAAATAAAATCACAAAAAAATTTCGATATATAAAAATTATACATACATTAACACATGCAATAACAAATAGAGCATATAAAAAAGTTAAATAAAACGTTATAAGGTGTTATACATTTTATAAGACAGAAAAAAATCTTTTTAATTACTTTATCATTATTGATTGTATAAATAGTTTTACAAAGATCATGTGATTAACGTAAATGTATATATTAATTTTAGAAAAACTTCATTTACATATTATGTAGTAAAATGTGTCTTATGAAGCATGATAAGTTAAGTTAACCCTATTTTTCATTACGTTGTCCACATATGCAGCATAATTATTCATGTAATCTTCAATGTTTTCTTCTTTCTTTTTGCTTCCACTTTTTCTTCCTTTTGCATTTATTCTATTCAATTTTCTTCCAAAGGGAGTAAACTATTATTAAAATAAAAGGTGTATTAAATATTTATAACGTGGTTAATAGTGAAAAAATAATATTTGATTGATGACATGTACTATTTGCTTTACGAAAATAAAAAATGTTTACCTTAAACAAAATTAAAAATATTGCCAAAAATGGAACCGATATGATTGCAACATTGAGTAGTATATTTATAATATCATCTGGATCATTACCTAATATAGGTAATATAAATGGAATTCCTTTTGCTTGTAAGCATGGTACGTCATCTTCTGAATTAGAACCATGTTTGCATGATGTCTTTGTGTACTCACATTTTTCATATATAAAACTTAACACGTCTTGTTGTCTAAATTTTTCCTTAAACTCATTCAATTCATTAAAATAACCACAAGATTCATTACTAGTACATTCATTCTTAACGACGTTATAAAAAAGAAAATTTTCCTTAATATGTTTGCAATATAATGGAGTATACAGTTTACTTTTATTATCAATTTTATTTTTCATATCATCATAACTTTCTATAAATTCATATAAAATATGTTTTTTATTAAATGCTTCTTTATCTACTTTAAAATTCTTGAGTGTACAATTCTTAAAATTATCTTTATTACTACTACTATACATAGATAGAACTGCGTAGAAATTAATGAATAGGTTTGTACCCTGAGTAATACTTACAACTTTATCATATAACCAATGGCTCATATATTGGCATTTTTTTTTATCATCAGATGATTTATATTTATCTAAAATATTATTTACATTTAGTATAATGTTACAACATTTTTTGCAAAGATCTATTAGTTCTGCTCCATTCGTTTGATCACTTGCTATTTGATTTTTACAGTGGTTGCATCTATCATCCGGTTCATAATTTTTAACTAATTCATTATCTAATAATTCATAGAACTCATACAATGTTAGGTTTTTTATAAGAGTATACTAAAAAAATATATATATATTCATAAATATAAATTTCATGAGAGAAGCATTTTCACTATGTTTTATGAATATACAAATAAAACATTTACATATATAGTTTAAAAAAAAAACATGAAGTATTTACAACTTCACTCGAGGCTGGCTCTTTATCTCCAGTGCGTTCAATTGKTGGGTAATGGATTTTATAWTTTGSCATGTGAAWTAAAAAAATTGAATTGAATGTTTTATTTATGTATATACCTTATATTTAGAAAAAAATTAAATGATACAATAAGTTACTATCTACTTTATTTAAAGCGTTTTACTWAATAAATAAACATACTTTTWAAATATTATATTTTATAATGTAAAAATATTATAAATTTATGCTAATAATAAAAAATATATTTGTTTTATATTTCAATGGTTATAATTTAAATAATGAAGAAAATATTAAAATATTTAATAAGCTTATAATTTTTAAAAATTATAAATATTATTAATAGAGAAAGGAGCTGAAATGTATATGCAATTATTATTACTTATAAAAATGTAGTAGCTATCTACAATTGATGACGTTAATAGATTTAGTTATATTACTTGCAAATTATATAATTTATGTAAAACTTATAATTATTTCGTTCATTATAATATTATAAAAAATATTGTAAACATTTTGCAGTTTTTTTAGAAGAAACAAATGCATTTATTTTACACAAATGTTATTCACTTAATAGTTATATATATTAACAAAAAAAAAATTTTTTAATAGGAGAAACAAAAACAAGAAAAAACAGAATAAAATAAATAAAAAGTTATAATTATTAACGTCTCTTATTAATAAAAATTTATAAGCAGCAGAATTATATGCTCTATTTAATGATAAATGTAGGTAAATAAAATAAATACGGAAAAATGTATTATGTGATATTAAAATTTTTTCTATTGGAAAATTAATAAGATACATGATAACAAAAAAAAAATGCACTAAAATAAAACAATAAAGATGCGCTTAATAAATTGGAATTATATTATGTTTATTGCATTTACTTATTTTATTGACATTTGTGAAATTTATATATATTATATTAGTATTGCGATAATGAGCTATTTATTTTATTTAATAATTAAGGGAGATATAATACAAGAATATTAATATCAATT
>NW_001850264.1:0-6081 GCF_000002415.2 Plasmodium vivax
ACATTTTTAACACTTGTTGGTAATTTTCTATTTGATATTATTGCGCTATTTATGTGAAACATTTTAAGGTTTTTTTTTTTCTTATATGGCGCACTTTCAAAATTATAGTGGAAAAGGCTTTTTTAAATATTTACAATTTTTATGACTTTTTACATGGTCCCACTTCTGCTCATTTAAAGTGGTTTTGTTATGAGATTTCCAATTTTTTTTTCGTTATTTTAAATTTTACGTTCTTTATATATATTTAAAATTTTAACAAAATATGTTTGTTTCCCCTTAAACGCGAGAATGAAACTAATTTGCTTTTTAACTTTTTATGAATTATATCAAAATTTACGTTTATATTTGCGTGAAACTTGGTACGCAAAATCTTATTGTACAACTAATTTCTTCAAAAAATAGACAGACGTAGTTATCTATATAGCACAAAACATTTTTGAGGAAGCAAAATGATTGAACGAATAAGTGTCTAATTTGTACATTATTAGTTTTGTTTAATTTAAACGCGAAAAAAAATTTTACTTAAATATTTGATTTATTGACATTTTTGACCATTTTATGCTACTTCGACTAATTTGTTACAAACATTGTTTTTCTTTAAAATGCGCTCAGAATGCATTTGTTTCAATAAAATTATCTTTCGGTATACAATTATAATAATTGTAGAAATGAACGTTTATTAAACTAAAAAATATAGTCCTAAAAGGTTTAAGTTCTATAATAAATTTTTAAAATTGATAAATTCATAAATCGCTTCGTGGGGAAATCTTTGCCACGCAATAAAATTGATTTAATTATAAATGTTTTTTCTTGTAGTTTGAACGCATTTGTTTCTGACACACACTGGATAATATTTAATTTTTATAACTGTTCCTATTCTTTTTATTACTTAATGCCTATCTTTTCATTTTTTACATTTGCGTTAAGCGCGGAACCATCGATTATCCCATCTAACAATGAAAACATTGGAGATTAATAATTTAAATCAATAATTGATAGATTGAAAATAAACAGCGTTATTTTTATGGGAATCTTCATTTTGATTAAACGGCGATTAAACGGGAAAAATAACAAATCGATATTAAGTACAAATTAATTTCATGAAATTACAAATCGTTCGTTTTCTTATTTGGAACATTATTGCAGTTACGCAGCATGCATATTAACGATGATTTCTATACAATTAATTATTGCTAAATAAAATATTGCTACATATTGCACTTGTACTTTTAAATGTCAAAATGAATGATCCTTAATTTAAAATATCTATTCCGTGTATTGTGAAAATAGAGCTTACTATTTTAATATAACAAATAATATTAACCAATGTAGTAAAATGCCATTTTTATGCTGAAAAAAAAAAAAAGCGGGAAAATGCATAATTAAAGAATTAACTTATAAGATATTATTTATTCTTTATAGAGAATAAATATATAAAAAATAATTGATTATATTAGATTTATTTTTTATAACGACGAATGTGTTTAACGTTATTTATTGGATAATATTTTCTCATCATATAATTTTATTTTCTTTAAATATTTATTTTTTTAACACAAAAATTTCATAATTTACAAGACATTGCTTTCCCTTGTAAATTTTCTAAGGATAAGGTGATCAACCGAGATGTATATCATTATATATATTTTAAATTAACACAATTATAGGCGCAAAATATAATATATAGAAAATTACGTTAATACGTATTAGCAAAGACTTAATATTAGACAGTATTTTAAAGGCATGAACAGATAAACCATCAACTGTTTCGTAATATATGTATACGATTGAATTAAAAAAACATTTGCGTTTCATTATGATATTGCAGTAAACGATATATGATATTATATTATACATGATCCGATTTTTATATATTATTTAAATTTCTTTCTTCAAAACACAATGGCAACAAACCCACAGGTAAACTTCTTTTTTCATGGAGAATATATATAATGACCATTTATTTAAATGATTTATACGCATTAGACAAAGATCAAATTTATATCATACTGCTATGTTTTTATCTTTACATATATTTTAATCGATCTTTCTCAACTTCAGTATATCAAATACCAAGACTACTATATAGTAAAAAAATCATTTGATTATACACCAACAGACGAATTTAATATTAGTTTTGTAAACGCTTTAATAAAAGACATACGTAATACACCAACAAAGGAGAAACTGTTATATAAGACCTTTTATGAGTTAAAGAAGTTTGTCAAACGTCACCATTGTTTCATGTATTATGATAAAGAGAACTGTTATAAATATATTAACTACTGGTTAAATAAAACAATAAGAGATTCAAATTATAATATAACTAAAGAAAACTTCAAAGTTTTTTATGATTTTAAGAATTATGACCCTGACGATAATGCAGATTTGTTTGATTCCATATCGAAATTAAGATATATGGACACTGATTCATTTCAAAAAATGGAAAAATTATATGGTTTATACGATTATTTCACAGAACAAAAAGAGAGTCATGATTCTTCATCATTATGTAGAAACATTAGTAAGATAGCTGAGAAGTATAAAAGTATGATGCAGGAATATAAGGAGAAGGACCATAAATTATGTGAAGTGTTAACAAATCTAAAAGACATAATCGAAAGTGATAAATTAGTAGCTAAAAACATATGTACAAAGAACACATCTGATTTATTTTATTTAAAAATAGATCCACCTCGTGAAGAACAAAAGGCGGTATCAGCACATGCACAACGTAGAATCTCTGGAGAAGCACGTCCCCCAAAACACATTTCATTTTCTTCACCACATGCACATGGTAGACCCCCTGTAGAAACACGTCCCCCAAACCCCGTTTCAGTTTCTTCACCACAAGCACATGGTAGACCCCCTGGAGAAACACATACCCCACCCCTCGTTACAGTTCCTTCATCACATGCACATGATAGAAACACTGTACAAACATCTACCCCAACTCCTGTTTCAGAATATTCATCACAAGCAAAAGGATTGGAAAAACAAGCGGGGGGAGAGAGTGAACGAACATCATCAGTACTCCCAAAACGATTTCCACTACCAGTACCAGTAGTACTATCAGAATCAACAGAAACAGAAGAAGAAACAGGACCAATGGGACCATACAGAATATCAGGACAAGAGCCAGAACCAGAACCAGAATTAGAGTTACCACAAGAACAAGGACGACGCATTGATACATTAACAGATTCATATTATTTTAGAGAAGACGAAGGTGATCTACGAGCAGGTTCAATGCAGTCCACATTTGACACAGGAACGATCATGGGAACAATAAAAGATGCCGTTTCTAACGTTTTAGAAGCCGTTGAACCGGTGCCTGTTCTTGGTGTATCCGGTGCTATTGGTGCACTATATTTACTATTTAAGGTATCAAAAATTGCACTCAAACTTTTTAAATTGCACTTCAATAATTATAATACTTATAAATAAAAATCATTACCATCCAAATGTTACATTTTAAAATTCTTCAAATTTTCACTTTAATATTAGTATACCCCAATTGGATCTCTCTTTAGAAGAAATAGAAGGAACAACCAAAATATCCCTAATTTTTTCGATCCAGAATACGGGGAACAATTTTCAGGTTATTATCCGCAGTATTATAATGAAGGTTTTCCAAATTATCGAATGAATATAGCTTATCATCCTTCGTCAGAAGAACTAGACTAATGCATTACGTTCTACATCAGTTGATTAACAACGAAAGGAACATAAGCATAGCAAGCATTATTTACTCTATAACTATATTTAATAAAAGCAAGCATAACACATCTATGAAAAACAGATTATTTAAGAATAAATGCAAATAAATCATGGAGTAATGCCAAAGCTTTATCCGAACATAGCATCTACATAAAATTTGGCAATAAGAAAATTAATGAGTCAACAGAATTGAATTGGATTATCGCTCATATAGCATGGTATAATAACACAATTACCAATTTTGTATTAATTATTCAAAATAAAAGGTACTGCTTTAATTAATACGCAGAAATAATTTTTTATAATTAAAGGTTCATATACGAACAAATTTACACTTAAAATATAAAAACATTATGAAACAGTGTAGTACTCTTGGAAATATAGTAATAATTTGGATTACTTCTCCCAAAGTGGAACACACTGATTATATATAAAAACATTTTTAATGTAAAAAGAAATATACATTTTAAAACATTATRAGACATTTGTGACGAGAAAAATATGCAACAATAGAATGTTTAAAGTTATGCGGAAACCATATTCTTTTATAACATTATGTTGAAGACCTTAAGACAGTATAATAGACAATGTGAAAAATGCCATATAAATTCGTGGTGCTTTCTTCATTCATTAACTCTCCTTATTTATTTTAAAAGAAGTTATTAAATGTGATTACCTGTTTTTCCTTAAATGTTTTTTTTTGTTGCTTTTTTCTGTATTTTTTTTTTACTCCTTTTTTTGATAAATTATGAATTGCATTCTGTGTGCACTGCTTGTTGCCAATACAGTCAATTCTTAAATGTTTGTCGATTAGTACAACTTGTTTTAGTTAGCAAATATACACACACTAAATACATTTTTTTTTGTTATTAAATCCTAATTAGACTCATATTTGTTTTCACCTTTTGACAAACATAAAAATGTGTTACAAATTAGGTAATATAAGTTGTAAAAGTTTTTAATCCTTAACTATAAATGCCAGCACATTAGCTTTTGGGGAAGTGAAGCCAAAAATTCATAGTGTGCATGCTTTATTACACATAGCCTTAATTACTAACGTAAGACAAAACTAATTTTCATATCATTTAGCAATTCGTATTTTTTTATTATCAGCATAATTAAAAATAAATTATTCAATCAATATTATCAAATGTACCAGTTATAACAATAAATATCGTGCACAAAAAAAATTAGTCTATTCTTATTACACAGAAATATAATTCTATAATTCTTGTAACTATAATAAATTGTCATTATTTTTAAATAGTAAAATATAAAGTGAGCAAGTGCACAATAATTATGGACAAATAAGATTATATAATAACGAAGAATATACTAATTACACAAATATTTATTGGTAATAATACGCAATAAAAAATACACACTATTTAGAAAATGTATAGAAACAAAATTTCACAGACAATTCAGTACATTTTCTAAAATCGAAGATATAAGAATACACTATTTGTTACACATTTTCTTCCATAAATATATGTCTTATACGTATGACTTCAACAATAAATATAAATCATTGTTATTATTTTAAATAAATAACACCTGAAGGTAAAAAATTTTCATGTGCATATGATTGATTTTACTTCTGCGCAAAAATTGAATTAATAAATAATAAAAAAAATACTGATGCTCCAAATAATAAAAAGCCATAGGAAGGATCACTAAAGTATCATAAAATATAAATTCTCGAAATGCATAATAATATAATTTTACAATAAAATGGGTTAACTCAATACACATAATATAGCATTAACTATTATGTGATATAGTTACTTTCAAGAATTGATTATAGTTACCTCATATTTTTTTGTTTTTCTTAACACCTTCTATCAGAAGTGAACAAATATTGAATTAATATTAATTATATGAAAATATCTATATCTAATTATATTATAGAGTTCACACTCTTTGAAATATATATATCATGGTGAAGAGACATTTTTTATTGTGTCAATATGAAAAATACGACATAATTCTTAATAATTGTTAATTTTTTTAATAATAAATTCCTATTTTTCAATAGCTCCGACAAAATTTAGTTATAATATAAGGAGTGCGATGAATATCGAATACACAAAATATAAGGAAACTAATATTTTAATCATTTAATTTGAA
Organism: Plasmodium vivax; assembly: GCF_000002415.2. NCBI lineage: Eukaryota > Apicomplexa > Aconoidasida > Haemosporida > Plasmodiidae > Plasmodium > Plasmodium vivax. Next base: position 5,851 of record NW_001850264.1, read on the forward strand.
TACATAAACACAATTACTAAACTTTAATTATAATAAACGTTGGATTGTTTTTATTTTTTTATGAACATGTTTTTGTATGTGCGAAGTAGCATTACTGTGTTTTAAACGTTTGATCTATTTTTTTTTGTGTTTTTTCGTGTTGTAAATTTAATTTTTTTTTGGGCTCATAARGGATAATCATTTCTTGTAAAATGAATAATTATGATAAATATTTAGTTGATTTAAATAATA
>NW_001850263.1:0-3460 GCF_000002415.2 Plasmodium vivax
AGCTGTGTTATTTTCAAAAATACAAATACAACCCATAGCTGWATCTCAGAAAATAATACAAATACACYCCCAAACGGTTTTATAGTCAAAAATACAAATACAAMCCTTAGCTGTATCTAGGAATATAATACAAATACACCCCCAAGCTGTGTTATTTTCAAAAATACAAATGCAACCCTTAGCTGTATGTCAGAAAATATTACAAATACACCCTCAAACTATGGTATTTTCAAAAATACAAATTCAACCCTTAGCTGTATCTCGTAAAATAWTACAAATACACCCCCAAGCTGTGTTATTTTCAAAAATACAGATACAACCCTTAGCTGTATCTCGCAAAATAWTACAAATACACACCCAAGCTGTTTTATAGTCAAAAATACATATACAACATTTATCTGTAAGTCGGAAAATAATACAAATTCACCCCCAAGCTGTGTTATTTCCAAAAATACAAATACAACACTTAGCTGTATCTCGGAAAATAATGCAAATACACCCCCWAGCTCTSTTATTGTCAAAAATACAAATACAACAATTAACTGTATCTTGGAAAAGAATACAAAWACAACCCCAAGGTGTGTTATTTTCAAAAACACAAACACAACCCTTAGCTGTATCTCAGAAAATAATACAAATACACCACCAAACGGTGTTATTTTCAAAAATACAAATACAACCCTTAGCTTAATCTCGGAAAATWATACAAAATAAACCCCCAAGTTGTGTTATTTTCAAAAATTCAAATACAACCCCTTAGCRGTATCTCGGAAAATAATAAAAATACACCCAAAAGGTKTGATATTTTCAAAAATACAAAAACAACCCTTAGCTGTATCTCGGAAAATAATACAAATACACCCCAAAGCTGTGTCATTTTCAAAAATAAAAATACAACCCTTAGCTGTGTCTTTGAAAATAATACAAAGACACCCCCAAGCTGTGTTATTTTCAAAAATAAAAATACAACCCTTAGCTCTAACTTGGAAAATAATACAAATAAACCCCCAAGCTGTGTTATTTTCAAAAATACAAATACAACCCTTAGCTGTATGTCAGAAAATATTACAAATACACCCTAAAGCTGTTGTATTTTCAAAAATACAAATTCAACCCTTAGCTGTATCTTGGAAAATAATACAAATACACCCCCAAGCTGTGTTATTTTCACAAAGACAAATACAACCCTTACCTGTATGTTTCAAAATAATACAAATACACACTCTAGCTGTGTTATTTTCAAAAATAAAAATAGAACCCTTAGCTGTATCTCGGAAAATAATACAAATAAACCCCCAAGCTGTGTTATTTTCAAAAATACAAATACAACCCTTAGCTGTATCTCGGAAAATAATACAAAAACACCCACAAGCTGTGTTATTTTCAGAAATACAAATTCAACCCTTAGCTGTATCTCGAAAAAAATACAAATACGCACCCTAGCTCTTTTATAGTCAAAAATACATATACACCTTTAGCTGTAACTCTGAAAATAATACAAATACACACGCAAGCTGTGTTATTGTCAGAAATACAGATAAAACCCTAAGCTGTATCTCGRAAAATTATACAAATACACCCCCAAGCTGTGTTATTTTCAAAAATACAGATACAACCCTTAGCTGTATCTCGCAAAATAWTACAAATACACACCCAAGCTGTTTTACAGTCAAAAATACATATACAACCTTTATCTATAACTCGGAAAATAATACAAATACACACCCAAGCTGTGTTATTGTCAAAAATACAGATACAACCCTTAGCTGTATCTCGTAAAATAATACAAATAAACCCCCAAACTGTGTTATTGTCAAAAATACAAATACAACAATTAGCTGTATCTCGTAAAGTAATACAAATACACACCCAAGCTGTGTTACTGTCAAAAATACAGATACAACCCTTAGCTGCATCTCGGAAAATAATTCAAAAACACACCCAATCACTGTTATTTTCAAAAATACAAGTACAACCCTTAGCTGTATCTCGGAAAATAACACAAATACACACCCAAGCGGTGTTATTTTCAAAAATACAAATATAAACCTTAGCTGTATCTCAGAAAATAATACAAATACAAACCCAAGCTGTGTTATTTTCAAAAATTCATATACGACCCTTAGCACTATCTCGGAAAATAATACAAATACCCCCCCAAGCTGTGTTATTTTCAAAAATACAAATACAACCCTTAGCTGTATCTCAGAAAATAATACAAATACACCCCCAAGCTGTTTTTTTTCAAAAATACAAATACAACCCTTAGCTGTATCGTGGAAAATAATACAAATACAMCCGCAMGSTGTSTTATTTTCAAAWAYACMAATACAACCCTTAKCTGTATCTCRGAAAATAATACAAAYACACMCMCAAGCTGTGTTATTTTCAAAAATAAAAATATAACCCTTAGCTGTATATYGGAAARTAATACAAATACACGCCCAAACTGTGTTATTGTCAAAAATACATATACAACCCTTAKGTCTATCWATGAAAATAATACACATAAACCCCCAAGTTTTGTTATTGTCAAAAAATACAGATAGAACCCTTAGTTGTATCTTTGAAAATAATACWAATACAACCCAAAGCTGTGTTATTGTCAGGAATACAAATACATCCCTTAGCTGTATCTTGGAAARTAATACAAATACACCCCCAAGCTGGGTTATTGTCMAAAATACAAATACAAMCATTAGCTGTATCTTGGAAAATAATTCAAATACACCCACAAGCTGTGTTATTGTCACAAATACAAATAAAACCCATAGCTGTATCTTGGAAAATAATACAAATACACCCCCAAGCTGTGTTATTGTCAAAAATACAAAGAGAATCCTTAGCTGTATCTTGGAAAATAATATAAATACACCCCCTAGCTGTGTTATTGTCAAAAATACAAATACAACCCTTAGCTGTATCTTGGAAAATAATACAAATACACCCCCAAGCTGTGATATTGTCAAAAATACAAATACAACGATTAACTGTATGTTGGAAAATAATACAAAAACACTCACAAGCTGTGTTATTGTCAAAAATACAAATACTACCCTTAGCTCTATCTCTGAAAACAATACACATACACCTCCAAGCTGTGTTATTGTCAAAAATACAGATACAACCCTTAGCTGTATCTTTGAAAATAATACAAATACACCCCAAAGCTGTGTTTTTGTCAGGAATACAAATACATCACTTAGCTGTATCTTGGAAAATAATACAAATACACCCCCAAACWGTGTTATTTTGAAAAATACAAATACAACTCTTAACTGTTTTTTGGAAAATAATACAAATACTCCCCCAAGATTKGTTATTGTGAAAAATACAAATACAACGCTTAGCTGTGTCTAGAAAAGTAATACAAATAGACTCCCAAGCTGTGTTCTTTTCAAAAATACAAAAATTCAGCCCTTAGCCGTAATTCGGAAAATAATACAAATAAACCCACAAG
>NW_001850262.1:0-4948 GCF_000002415.2 Plasmodium vivax
AAAGCATAATCCTAATGAAGTGTTATTTTGATTTACATATAGTATACTCTAATTCTACTTTTGTGTCCATAATACAAATTAATCCAAAGTTATGGCATTATAAAATAAATGTAAATGTAATAAAATTGTTCTATAATTTTTAATTAGGTTTTTTGCTTCTACAATTATCGAAAAATGGGATCATTTGTAATATTAATATTTTATGCAAAACTAATCACACATATAAATTAATATAAATACATTGTAACTTATGAAGTATATTATTATTATTTTATTAGTACTTATTCGAATATTTTCTATATATAACATTTACATTGTAGAAACATGCCGAAAACAATTGCCCACTATCACAATTCATTAAAAGTTTGGACGAAACTAATAGAACGGGACCCACAGGTTTTGACGATGAATTTCATAGTATAGTATCACCTCAAAGAGAGAAGGTATTAATTTTTTTTTCTAAGCTCCAATAAATTTATTCTTCTATAACTAAATATAATGAAAACATAAGAAATCMATGCTGCAGTTATTTAAATTATTGGATAGATAAGAAAAAGGAAGAAAAAGGAGCAGATGAATCAGTTATTAGTGCTGAAGCATGGGAAATTGTTGAGAACCTATGGGATAGGTTAAAAGGGAATAATTCTTTCTCTTGTAAAAGGAAAAGTCACAAAATTAATATGGATCATAAAAAGACGTGCATTGATTTTATGGTTTACTGTGTAAATAGGGATGAGCTTAAACAGAAATGCGAACAAGATGATAAGGATKGGTATAAAGATACGTATTGTAACAATTTTAATGAATTCACAAAGCATTATTATACTCAATTTACTACGAATGTTACATGTATTAGAGGTACAAATAATTTTATTCATTATAACTGGAAATTTTCGGATTCGTGCACTCTGCATAATATGGCTAGAACATTCCCAAAATTTGATACTAGCAGTCAAACTATAGTAGAAGATACATCAAAAGGATCTATAAATAAATGTGAAGATCCTGGAGATTCAGGAACTATTGACTGTTATATGATTGATGGAGTTCCTGTTACATTGGAAGAATTATCAACATCCATCGATGTGATTCCCTTGAAATATGGCATCTATGCCGGTTCAACATTTTTAGGATTTCTTTCATTAGGGTTGTACCTATATAAAGTAAACAAATTACTTTACTAAATATAAATATTTGAATATAATAATAATTAAAATTTCACAAAAAAAAAATTAAATGAGATATATTATATAATACCATATATTTTTTATTTTATATTACAGAAAACAAGACATCCATCATTAATTCGTTCTAATTCATCAGGAGAAAGAAAATTAAACAAGAATACTGATAAGCAATTTTCACATGAACAAGAGAAAAAATCGAATTCCAAAAAAAAGGATTATAAGTTTTCATACAATCCTACTCAGAACTAATTTATTTTTCGACATTATCTTTATTCCCTGAATAAAACAATGATGTACCATAAAATATATACTTAAGTGTACAAGTGCAGATAATTAAAATATATAGGACATCAATAATATACAAACATAATATATTCCATGTAAAACCAATAGAAACTAATTGTTAATTCGTGTAAAACAATGAAATGTGTCATGTAAATATTAAAAGAATGACAGACTGTTAAAAAGAAATAAATGGAATTATTAGCTTTCTCTTTTGCATTATTATGCAATGTGCACTAAAATATAAAAGAATTAACAGCAAAAGTTAGCTTGAATTTATTATTAATGTTCAACTTATGATCATTATATACATTTTTAGTATACAAAATTGTTTAGCTTATGTAAAACTAGGAAATATATTATTGAATAGAAATAGTAGAATTAGACCTAAACTAAGATACAGTTATACAAGTCAGTGAAGTATTATCCAATGTATGAAACATATGTTTAACAAAATATGTATAAACATAATTAATTGTTCTTCAAGATTAAAATAATTCAATGAAAATACTATACGTATTAATGTTTACAAAATTAATATAAACGCAAATATAAGAAAAGTTAAATGGATTATTTAGAATATCTTCCTTAAGCACAAAATAAGATATGTCTACAAATGTTAAGAAATTAATGTGCAATTGGGGAAACCTATAAAATATTACAAGCAGGAATATAAGCTGAATTATATAGGAATATTTTGATTTACAATTCCTCCATTGATATTCGTAGCATGTATAAAACACAAAATATGTTAAAGTGTAGAAATATCAGTCATAGTACTTATATAACAACAAAAATATAAGAAAAAGGACATATAGAATCATGTATTAAGTAAAGTTATACATATTATTATATATATTGTGTATGAATTAATATTAAATCAAGCTGTTAATTTGGACATTATTATATTAATAGATTTATTTTGAATACTTAAAAAATATTAAAAATTTTATTCCACAATTTCATTATTTGTCATAATAAATAATATTGTTATTTTTAAAAAAGTACATAATATAATCATATAACAAGGATATATAAATCATTCTTACTGTTTAAAGTGTTATATAATTTTTAATTATCAAGTACTATCCTTAGTACTTTTCATTTTTTTTTTGGGTAACCTATGAAAAAAAAAATTTTAATTAATTCATAGTTTTTTTTGTTCTATAACTAGTTTACAATTATCATTAAATTGTGAATACATTTAATTGTTTAATTAACAATGTATATTTTTTACATTTAATATAATGTACACTTCATTAGACACCATTTATAAAAAAAATCTTATTTCAGTCACTTTTTAACAAATATTTGTCTAGTTATACAAATTGGCTTAAAATTTTGTATAACGTTTCATCAAAAATGAACTATAATATTTTTACAAAACAGGTATTTTATTATTATTTTTTATTCTACAACATTTTATATTTTATTGAAATATCCATATAATTTTTAAAAATTATAATTTGAATTTTCATGCATACATTGATGTTTCGTATAATATTTCAGTACTTTTAAATATACTTATTTGCAGAATTATAATATATAATAAACACAATTACGTTAAATTGTCCCTAATAAATTTCGTTCAATAATTATTTTAGTAATTTGTGTTATATATTATATACCTATAATTATAATATTGAAGTCGTGGAATTTATTACAAGCTCATAAATAATTATTCAAAACTTGAATGCATACCATATAAAACATGGAAAAATCATTATTGAAATATCACACCTTAACCATAACATTCATGTTAATAAATATATAAATTTTCGTGTTATTATTTTAATAGATAAAATGTAAAATATAAAATACGTACCATGTTGTATTTCATCAAATATTTGTTATAAAAAATATAAATAAATTAATACTTTATTTGATATTATATGTATAGTAACATAACAAAGAAACCAAATATATAAAGAAAAATTATTTAATATATTTATAAAATCTTCCTTCACTTTTCAAAGCAAAAACTAGCTAAAAATATATTTCTACGTTTTATGATATATACATAAATTACTAAATACATGTTTAACTGCTTTATAATGTACATTTTATATTAATAGAAAAATATTCAACATCCAATATATAATATATGCCAAAACATCATATAATAAGTTTAATTACTATTTCAGTATAATATTAACATAGAATAATGATGTAGTACCTAAAAAAAAGATAAACGCTCTGAAAATATAAAGATAATTAATCCAGTTGAAATATATAAAAGATATACATATGCTAAATTGTGTTATTTTAATGTTATCTTTTATTTCGTTTAATATTAATTTTAGTCATAATTAATAATTCACATTTATAATAACATAAATATGTAATAAATGTGGAACAATATCATTCCTAACAATGAATATCTCATGTAATGTTCACTTATAATATGAAAAATCTAATTTAAAGAGTTAAAAATATATTATATATTTTATTAAAAAATATGTCTTAGTTGATGTAATGTATTATAATTAATTCTACATATATTATCATAATTCACATGATTATTGAGAATAAATTAAACTATTTGTTAATTAAAATACTTTAAGTAGTCTTTTCATATGATAACATTAAATATGTTTTTTCCTAAAATATCTCAATCTTATTCCGAATGGATTAAACAAAATAATCCATTTATATACATAGAAATAATTTTAGCTTCATTTACACATAAMAAAAAAYATAAATGTACATTAWCATAGAAAACTATATACGAAAAAAATATGACATTTTCTAATATWTCATGATTCCTATAACATAATTAAAATAGCTTCTATMCAAATTACAATATATATATAAAATTGATTTGATACATTTACMAACCTAATAAAAAATATTTCRACCCAATTACCCATTCAATAATTTATAAAGATACCTATTATTTTATAATATTTTTACAATATTAGAAAGTATATTATCTATAATATAAAAAGGAAATGTAGTATGATGTGATCAAATTATGCCTAATATAGAAATATATAGTCCAATACCTCTATTTTTTAAGTGTCTCTTTATGATAATTGCAAATATTTATTTACTATTATACATTCATATAAATTTATTTCTTAATAAGAATAAATGTTTTCTATTATAATATACATCATACATTAAAATATCTTATAAATTAAAAATATTGTTTTTATGATCTATTAATTTATATAGGATTTATTCTTAATTATATTATTCCTTTAATATTTTACCTATAAAAAAATTAATATAAATATCTTTATATGTAAATCTTTTAATGTTTTTATAAACACAACTAAACCAATTTATTCTTAGGCATAATTTAGCATATTATATTTTACATTAAATACGTGATTTCATTACCATTTTATTTACATAATAGTTGACATAATTTATGTTTTTTTATGACTAAATTTCATTTGATATATTAAATTTTATACACAAAAAATATGTTATATTCTATTTCGTTATGCTAATAAAGCAACGAGGATTATAAA
>NW_001850261.1:0-4242 GCF_000002415.2 Plasmodium vivax
TTAAATTTCGCATGAGAATTATATCCTAACGAAGTCTTAAAAAGAAATGTAGGTGTTTAACATTTAAAAGTACTAATGATATTCTATTATAAAAGAAAATTCATATATATAAAGGATGTATTTATTATATTAAAGAAAATTTTTATATATTATTATACCAGGACATTTATAGAATTATATTTCCTACTTAAAAGGATTAATATATAAATTCTAATGAATATAAGAGTTTTAATTTTGTTTATCATTATATATGCCATTAACACTATAATACACGCATAATGCAAGTATCTAACATATGAACTACTGATTATATAAATGGTTATATAATTTTTATTTTGTTTTTCTAAATATAATTGCTTTTATATAATATGTATATAACAATTTAATATATATGCATAAAACTTGTCTATTATATTTATAAAACCCTGCAACAAAAGCAAGTTATATTTATTATTTTTATAATCATATGTCTTTGATAAATACTCAAAATATACATCCTAATTATTTATAAACAAAAGAATTACACATATTTTTCATGTTATTTCTATTTAAAAAGAACAAAAAAAAATAAAATAATTTCTTTTTTATTTTAACAATTCCTTTATTGAATAGTTTACTAGAATAAATTATATGCAATACAGAATTGTATATTTAAAGACCTACGTAAGAATAATACTGATAAATCCCTATTAATATACACAAATTTTTTTAATATATATTTGATCAAAATAGCTGTTTTCCATAAGTGTCATCCTCATTAAATAACCATAACATAAAAAAAAAAAAGAGCAATATTGTTATTCTTTATTATTATGTAACTGAAACATGTTTATTCTTTATTAAATATGACATTTATGTTAAGTTTTATCTTAATTTATTTTCTCTATTTTCATAAAAATATGTATTTAATAAAACATTATTCATATCTAAATATTATTTGAAATTTTTATTATACAACATTTTATATGAAGCTCTTTTTATGTATTTTTTTACGATGTGTGTTTACATATATTAGATGTATGCAATAACATATCTTTGTACTTTGTGTGTTACATATAATTAACTAATTTAAGAATTCATCATTATGAGTGATAATTAACACAAAATATATATATTATTTAAATATATTTCATATAACTTWAATCATTTTAAAATAATTTTTCAAGGATCATAATTTTAAATATCATATACTTATGTGAATTCTAACAGAACAATTGAAATGTTTATAAATGCTTTTATTCATTAGCCTTTCTGTTCTTTTTTTTTTAAAAAGATAATTGATTTTTTTATTTTTTTTTATATTTTATAATAATGTCTAAACCAAAAATATATTAAATATATCCGATGAAGCTATTATGAGAAATTCTTAATTCATATTATAATTAAAAAAAATAAAATATAAAAATTATAATTTGATACGAAACATTTGTTCACATATAATACAACATGTAATAATAATCTTATTTAATGCAATAATTCGTATGGCATTTAAAAATATTATATTTATTTTTTAACTCTAATTATATTCATATGAATGTTATTTGTTCCATTTCAAATAAAAAATGCATAAATATATTTTTTATATTACAAAAAAATTATTAAAAGTGTGCATTTCCTTAGATGAATTATGACTATATTCATATTTTCCTGACCGACGAATATTACGTATATATTCTTTTAATATGTTTTCATGAATATTATTTATAAAAAAAACAATTCATTTGTTTCTTAACATATACATTAATAGATAAAAATGTATAAAATTATTAAAATTAATTTATATTATTTAATTTTCCCTTTTAGAAAAAATCTGAATTATAAAATAATTGCACACTTTCATACATATTTTTTGTCCTAAATGTTCTACGATCTGTTTTTTGAATGATTACACAGAGTTACTTTATTGGATTACATAGATGCAATATGTATTAATATAGTGTACATCTATTTATTCATTAAATATTATTAAAGTGTAATAAATTAGGATTATATTTTATGATTATACTTTATAGCCTATTACTGAACAAAATACTTTTTCAATATGCATAAAATATTAATTCAGCGTATTTGTCTTTTTTAATTTAATTATGTTAATACTGGAAAAATGATGAATGCTTTTAATTTTTCTTTAGCAATTTCTCTTAAAATGGGAGAATGACTTGAGTTTAGCTTACCTATAACATATATAATATTACATTTTATTGTCACTTTTTTGCATTTCAGAATTATATAATTTCTGTTGTATATAGTATATGAATGAAATATTTATAAGAACAAAGTGTTTAATATTGCTTGAGTACCCATTAATTATAGAAAAGTTATGAATAAATTGTATTAWATAAAAATTTAAAGCAATAATGYATGARCATATTATTAAATATAGAATGAWRAAYGTATTCTTCTTGATTAAAATAAWATAGTGAGTTATTATTTAAATAAAGAAATGYTATTTATSCATTCATAMATTATAGTTGTGGTATCTACATRTAATATGAAAATATATATWTATAATTTTTATTAATATTTATTTCTTCTATATAATACACATTTTGTACTATGACAAGTAAATACTTATATCTTGCATATAATTAATCACATTATTTTATCTACCTGGTTTTAACTGTTCAAATGTATTATTATTCCCTCTACCTATTTATAATTTGTAATTATCTATATTATACGATACCCTATTTTGTAATACTCTGACTGTCAACACATTTTGTTATTCATGCTTTGAAAATAATCTATGAGTTCTTATATCTAAATATATATTCTATTTTCTCCCATTTTTTAATATTTACACATAAATATATAATTCCCTTCATGTAGTGTTATTTTTAAAAACACAGTTAATCATTAATATCAAAAAATTACTCATTCGTTACACAATTATAAGCTAATTTGTATTTTCCATTATCAGAAATATTGTTCCCAATATCCATAGATGATAGCAGTTTTTCCTTATTTTTCTTCGGACTCTTCCACATATTCTTTACCTTTTTTATTTTTTCTTGTAAAAATGGACCAAAAGGGGTAAACTAACACAAAATGAAATATGAATGAGCATATACAATTATAATAACTTCTTATAAGATAAACATTAAGGATTATTAATAAATCTAATCCTTTATCAATATTATTTTTTTAACCTTATATATCAGTGGAAATGTGAGTATGAGCATTAGGAAGCTAGTTGATCCTTGAATTAGCATGATTTTTGTCTTTTCTCTTTGTAAAACAACATCAAACTTTGGTAATTGGAAGTTATCACTCCCTTTACAATTATATTTATCTTCAGTGCCTTGTTTAATTAAGTCATTATAGCTACTTTTAAAGTCTTTTAGAGCCTTATAAAATTCATCATAAATACCATAGCACTTATTTATGGCTGTAACATATTTTTTATGACAGTCATCTCTGAAAAATGAACATGGATTTTCTTCTGGATCTGTGTAATCTTGGTCCAGCAACATATTTAAAATTTTTCTCTTATTGTAATATAAATCATATAATAATTCCATGTTATTTAAAATTTCTGGATCTATATTTTTCATATAGTTTTCCAAATCTTCATTATCAGAAAAAAATTCTTGATTCTTATTCTTTATTTCATCGTAAAAACCTCTTACATCAATATTATCACCATCTTTAACACTTTTCCTTAATTTATTATTTAGCCAGTAATTCAGGAAATCACAATCGCCAGGTGAAAATTTTTTATCTTTTGGATTTACTATGGCACTGTATTCACTAATAGACTCATGAAGTAACGTAAATTCTTTACATATCTCCTCAGCAGATGAACTTTCGGAGGGTATCCTAATTGTTAATAAATCACAATTTATTTTAGCCACTTTTTCATTATTACTTTTCTTTTTTTCAACATCCTTTAAACGTTCTTTATAATGAGGCGAATTTATACAAAATGAATACTAAAAACAAAAAAATAAAAATACATATTTACAAAAACACAAACTTATTTTTAGGAAAATTTATTTTATTTTATATATATAATATAAGAGCATGTAACTATTGTGCAGTAAATAATTATTATATCATATTTTGATAATATATTATTACTTTGCTCTTCGCTTTTTCACATGGCATTTTGTTTAGAAAAAACTTTTATTATGGGCAATGGTAATTTTATTGGAACATAAAAGCTTAAAGAAAATATATTTTTAGCAAATTTTATTAATACATTTGTTATAATTTATAAATTAACCAAAAAAATAAGTATAA
>NW_001850260.1:0-9980 GCF_000002415.2 Plasmodium vivax
ATACGCTATAATAAAAATTTTCAAACACACATTAAATGGAGAAAAAAATTATTTACGATTTATATAAATGAATATGTTAAAAATTGACACATTTTCCTAAAATAAATTTGCTATTACTCCATATATTAAAATGTTAATAAGCCCTGAAATTTTTTATTTTTTTTTAAATTTTTTCTGTGATACATATCCTTCATTTTACATATATATGTTATTCGGAATAAAATAAATAATTTATGTATTCCTTATTTTTTTGAATTACGTTTTTTCCTTTAGTAAATATCAGTAACATAAATTGTTTTTATCATTATGTATTTCCTTATTATAATTAATGTACTGCTGTTCATTTTTCATTATTTTTTTATATAATAAAATTATTTATAATTTTTTAAGTACATTTATATTAAACTTATCCGAATACAAATATGAGTTACTGAATTTTTTAAATACATATGCTTGAAAATTTATTTTTCCCATAATTTATTTTTAAAGGAAAAATACTGTATTCTCCACTATATAATAGAAAACATAAAGAATTAATCTTTTATGCGAAGCATTAGATTTCGTATTGATTGTAATATTATCTTATATCGTTATATAATAAATAAACCTAAATTTCTAATTTCATATTAAAAATATATTAAAAGGAATATTTTTTAGTCATTTAAAATAAAAGAAAACATAATATAACCATAAGGACTGTTACGCAATGCCATGAATAATTTTTTTAAAATTCTTGAGCATTGAAATAATAAGTAAAGGAAAATAGTATTAACACCATATCCTTATTTTTGTTTATATTTACAATATAATGGGTGTCATGATCTTTTTCTTTTTGGACACCAAATGATAATACTTTTATATTTCATATTTTTAGTATATTCCATATTTAATTTTTTTTCCTATATTAATGAATATGCTTATATTTATTTCATATAATCAACTAAAGGTAATGAATATGACAAATACATCCCTAGTTATAATACAAACTATTTTTTTACTTATTCACATAATATTATAGCTTGAGTTTCTATAAGATGCTTTATCATGCATAGAATTAGTTTATCTTAAAAATAGGAAATTTGATATTAAAAAAATATATATATACATATTTTAATCATAAACAAAATATAACAAATAATTATGCTATCAAAGCAGTAAAATGGTTATACAAAAAAAAAGGAACATATTTTAAAACAAATAAAATAACGAAAAAAAAAAGTATTAATTCTTAATTTATACATTATATTGACAAAAAAACATATATGAAAATACAGGTTTAAATGCTATATTGCCTTATGCTAGTTAAATATAATAATTAACATAGTCTAAAAATGTTTATATAAAATTCCACATCATTGTGCAACATGTTTTAATTAATTATATATATATATATATATATATATATTATCCAGTTAAAAGATTTGTATCATTCGTTTAATTTTTTTTACATCGTCCTAAGAATTTTCTTTATTAAATGATATTCCATACATATACAGTAGACGTATTTATATTTTAAAACATTTATTAAGCTTTTAGCCCCTATAATATTGTTGATATTTAAATAATACTTAAATTAATAACGTGCTATTTAATTTAAAAATCGCATCATTTTTAGTATCTGCATTATTTACATAATTTAATATCTTCCAAATATTCTCGCGATAAATAAAACATTTGGATGATTTTTAAATTACATAAGAACTAGTACAATTTCTATATATATATCATCGTTTTCGTTTTACTATGTCTAATAATAATAAATACAAAATAGGTTTTACTAATATTTCCTATTATAATAACTATTATATAAGTCTTCACCTTATATGCCTAATTAATAATATGAGTCTTGATCAGGATGGTAATTCAAGTATAATCGATCCGTTTCAGAATCTAAAAACGTTTCCTCAGAACCATACATTTCTAACTCCTTTTCATACTCTTCGTAGTAATTATGCTCAAATATTTTTCCCTTTTTACGTTTTTTTTTGCGTAAGCTTGATTCCAATCTTGAAGACTGATACATAAATGAATATGTAAGAGGTATAAAAATATGTTAACTTTGTAACAACTCATTTAAAATTAAAACATATTACAGATAATAACACAACATTCATATTTCACAAAATCGAATGTGCAATTACCCTGTTGTAGTAGAAAAGGAAGAAAATTTTTCCAAGTACTGCAACAGCCATGATGATGTTACGAAAAAAATTTGAGTCCAACCCTTCATGTGCAGTTCCTAAAGTATTAGGGGTATCCGTAATTGTCAGAGGAAGCGCGTTGCTTGCAGGCTCTGTATTATGAGATGATATCACATGAACATCCTGTTCAGCGCTCTCTATTGGTGGGGGACCCAAAGGTTCTTCTGGTTGCAAAGTATTCGTAGTTTCATCAACTACCTCTTCAGGTGCTTCCTCTTCAACTAATGTCTCTTTAGTTGCTTCCTCTTCAGCTACTATCTCTTTAGTTGCTTCCTTTTCAGCTACTATCTCTTTAGCTTTTTCCGTTTCAGGTTTTGACGCTACGGGTTTTGCCGCCACGGGTTTTGCAGGTGCAGGTTTTGTTTCTCGAAGTTTTGCCTTCCCAGATTCTGCCATTGCAGGAGTTACGGTTTCAGATTCTACCGCTACGGGTCCTGCTGCTGGTGGTTTTGTCGCTACAGGTTTTGCAGGTGCACCTTCTGACGGTGCAGGTTTTGCCCCTCCAGATTCAGGCGCTATGGGGTTTTCTTCTGGTGGTTTTTTCCCTACGAGTTTTGCAGATGCAGGTTCTTCTCTAGATTCTGATTCACCAGGTTTCAACCCTACAGATCCTTGTACTGCTGGTTGTGTGGGTATAGTTTTTTCCAGTGCAGATTGTGCTAGGGAATCTGCTGCTTTTTCCTTAGGTACTTCTCCAGCTACTAACTTTTCTTTTGATTCCTTTCCCGTTGCTTCCGCAGTTACTTCTTCCTTTGTCTTCTTTTCTCGTTCTTCCGCTCCACTTCCTGGCGCTTTACCAGCTTCTACTGCACCTGTACCTCCGTCACGTGGTGCCTCCGCTTTCTTTCCTAATTCCTGAAGTTCTTTTTTTAACTGAGCTAATAAATCTTGAGGACTGTACTTATTTTCGCATTTAAAATAAGGTTCACAAAATCCATATTCATCCAGATCTTCTCCATCACAACATTTATCTACTTTTTCTTGGAATAAAGTATTAATATAAGTAACATATTGGATATATTTTTCGCACTTAGACTTATCAGAATCGTTGCATTTAATATCTTTGTGATTTTCAAAATAGTCGTGCAAATGTTTCTCTTCTTTCCAAACATCAGGATAACCAGATTCATAACATTTGCATGGTTCCATTTTAGATGATACTGGAGTAATTTCTGATACTATATTATAAAGTTTTTCAGCAACAGGATAATTATTACCCCTTTCATCTCCATCATAATATTTTTTCGCTATATTATCAAAGAACCAATGTTGAAAGTAATAACAACTATTATCAAGATTCTCATCATCCTTTAATGCAGATAATTGGTTTAAATTTTGTACTATCTTTTTACAAAGCGTTTTATCCCCTTCATCTGTACTTCCTAGATCATTACAATGACTACTGTTTTCATTTTTAATGTCTACTTTATCCAATTTTTCATATTCTTTATATGACGGCAAATTTTGCAGTACTTCAACCTGTGATTTTTGTTGAAAAAGTAAACATTTTTATGTAAACATACTTTTTCATTAAATATAATACATTTTATAAGATTTATAATAACATATAATATACAAATAATAAGCAAGTTATATGGTAAAAGTGTACCCAATTTTTCTCAGATGAAAGTGCCATCTTGATATATTATGTATTAACTCTATGTAATAATGAATGTCATAATTAGATATATATGGACATAGGAAACATTAAAACGCTTGATCTATTGATATATTTTGCATTACTCTATATTAGTTTTTAAAATAATACATGTTTTCTAATTTAGTATGCTCCCATGTTTTTGATCAAGCTATTATTGCATCCTACTATGATTATACCAAATTTACCTTCCTCAGGCATAATATTCACGGAAAATAGAAAAAAAAATAATTTCATACAAAGCATAATATTCTACAACAAATTCTTTTTTTAAAAATTTTGATGCATTAAAACAAAATATAGTAGATGCGCTTTGCAATGCGAAATAGAACATATAATATTAAATCGGCACAGTATGAAACCACAATTTGCATTGAAGCTGTTATGTTAATTCAACCCCATTTACTTAATAAATGTTGTCTACATGAAAATCCCCTTTTTACTTAAAAATATTTATTTAATTTTATAAAAATGTATGACGATAACAATGCTTTTTTCGTTTCAAAGAATATCGTTTTTTTAATTTATCTTTTTGTTGTTCTTTTCACGAATTATAAAAGGTATACCTTAATTTACGCCTAAATTCTATAAAATATGCCTTATAGCATATTATAAAAATTTTCCTAAAAATACACTTTCGCACAAAATTTGTATCTAAAAAATGTTAAATAATTAATGCATCTGAACTTTTAATTTTTTTATACTAAAATACTACTTTTTAGTGGTTCTAAAGTGTTTTTTGATAAAAAAGGTTTGAAGAAAAATAACATAAAAAAAGCAAAGATTTCTAAATTTGAACCTCATTTTTGAATATTATCTCGCACGAAATGTTGAACAAAATTATGTATATAAACATCCACATTTCTTGGTATTTTCTGGTTTATGTATATTTATTTATGTTTAAACAAATTTGTATGTTTCCATAGAAATAGTTGGCACTATTTAGTAATTTTTCTCTTCTTTTTAGCACTTAAAATGTCATCATTTTTTATTCTCATATATGTTAAACTTTTTTAAAATATGTACAATAAACTTAAATATTTACTTCAATAGTTGTTATTTACTGTTATATATTTTTTAAACTAGATTGTATAATAATATAAAGATTTCTTCCATAAAAATTTTGCAATGATTGCAAAAATACGTAAACATATATAAATATATATGCAATAAAAAGGCTACTAAAAAATTTAGTAAGATTTATACACACGAGAAAAACATTAACTCTTAATTTTGAAGCGCTACAGTTATGGAATTCGTTTTAATTATTAATATAGACATATTAAAGGGCAAGTCGTTTTCGAAATAATAAACCAGCTTGTAATTCATAAACTATTCATTAGTTATATTTATATGTAACTCTACGAAACTCAAAATTAAATCAGATTATTTATGACAGCTGTACAAATGCTTAACCACTAAAGGTTTTATCTGGAAACAAAATAGAACATCACTAGATTTTAAATATAATATGTTATACCATAACCGAGTAATACGAGAGTTATAAAGGCAAATATAAATAACAATAAACATATGTTCTTCTTAGCACTAAAGGAAAAGAATACATGCACATATATGTAAACAATAATTTCCAGAATCATCAATATTTCACTTGTAATTGCTACTTAAAAATTTCCAACCTTGGTTATTTTATTTGTTTTTGTTCAGTATATATGAACTGTAGAAGCCCATGTATACTCTACCACGAATTAATTACAAATCTTCACATTTATATATATCGCACTGGAGTTGTATTTAAGTAAAACTTAAAAATGTAACAAAATAGTGTAAACATAAGTTACTGTGACTAATTAGATTACACTTGCCATTACAAAAAAGAATTGTGAAATTTTTATTAAATAAATTATTAATATGATAACTGTTGAAAAATATTATTGATTTGGTAAAACATATTTATAACATTTATTATTTTAATTATTTATACATCCCGAATAGTAAATATCTAAAAACATAATACGAAATTTTAAAATCCCATGTTGCAAATGTGTCTACACAAACACATAAATTATTCTGCCAAATTATTTATTTAAAATAAGAATAAGGGAAAACTACATAATAAAGAATAATGTCGAGTTGGGCTGGAACATCCAGGATTAGTAGTGATCTTATCAAAAGATACATACAGCCTAAATGCATAAGTGATTATTCAAGATATCGAAATGAGTTTGTAAGGCAAATAGAAGCATTAAGTAAAAGTAATCAAAGAGAATTCTGTAAAAGGTGTGATATAATAAAAAAAAATATAAAAGAAAAAGATAGAGAATTAAATCATTGTTACGTTAAAAATTTAGTAACTGTTAAATTAATTCAAAATGACAATATAAAGGATTTTATAGAGGAATGTCCCGAAATTCCTGAATGCAATAAAAAATATATTCCTTCTGCCAACAAAGGATCTGTATTAAAAAGCGGAACAAAAGAAGCTTGCGGAAGAAGTGGTTGTAAAAATGAAAGAGCTGAAACAGTGAATGGTAAATCCCAGTTGGGAGTGGACGCAAGAACACCTAAATTGGAAAGTTCGCAAAGAGAAGGTATTGTAAAACAAAGTTCAAGCCATGCTCAGGGAGAAGTAACAAAACAAACAAAAGAAAGTCCTCAGGGTCAAGGTGATATTAAACCTCCCGATAATTTGGACATGACCCAAGTAAAGGAATCTAAACAAATAGATAATGACCATTCTAGCACAAATGTAGAAGAAAAACAGTTATCCCAACCTGTATCGGCATCCGATACTCTCTCAAGCAGTGAATTAGGTATTCAAGCAAGTGATCTTCCCTCACAAACTTCATCCTCTGGGGAATCCAATTCAGATAATACTACTCAAGTAGAGCATTTAAGTAAAGGCGATATTCAAGATCTCCATGCTGGTAATCACACTTCAGATAATAATAACCCTGTTCGGCAAGCAGCTGCGAGTAAAATCTTTGAAGATCAAAAAGCAGGTGATAGAGGTGATGTCACTTACATACCTGGTAGGGCAACTGGTGATCTAGTTTCTACTGTTCCTCATACTGCTCCTAGCACTCTTGGTGATAAAGCTCCTGTTGATGTAGATAAAGATAGAGAATCCCCTGCTAGTGAAGATATTGTTACCGAAGAATCGGGTAGCAGTGTCATTGTGGATGGAGTTTCTGTAGATAAATCTGGTCATGCACCTTCTCATGTTAAATCTACTAGTTGTGTATGTACTGATGGAAAATCTAATTGCGATGAAGCACGCGGTGAAGTTGCTCCTTGTAAAAAATATCTAGGTGTTGTGCCTGATGCTGGTAAGTCTACATTTTCTTCAGAAAACTTTGGTGAATTGTATTATTAATTTCCCTTGACAATAAAGTGCCTAATGTTGTTAGTGGACACTTTGACAGTGTTAATTATGCATAATACTATTTTTAATCGTAAAATGACGTATGAGTTATAATTGACGACATATCGAAACTTAAAAATACTCTAGAAATACATACTAAAGGAAATTCTCCTTTTTGATATGGCTTTTTCTACAGGTAATACTGCAGATATTTTGCAAAGGGCATCTGATAATAATGGACAAGCACTAAGGGAAACTGATACCGGTCCATCAGAATCAGTTGGGACAAATGAGTCAAATGTTAACCAAATGGCAAATCATGATACACTTGTACATGCTAATAGAGGTAAAAAACAACAAAAAAAAAGGATACAAAAAGTGAATACTCTCTAAAAGATGGATGTTATCAACGAACTTCATCTTCATTTTTATCACACCCCCTTAGAATAATTTATTCTTGGAGGGAGATCCATGTAAAAAATGAAAGTTATGTACTTTGATATTATTCTTATTACAAATTCGTAAAAATATAATAAAATTACAGGCACACATGATACAAATGACGCTGCTACAAATTCATTAACGCGTAATGAGAATTCACGTCCAGATGAGAATACAGAGAAAGTAGCTTTCAGCGAAAATTTATTTGACCAAGACACTAGTGTATTCAACCTCATAATAAAATATAAAAAATATATCATAAACGCTGTAGTACCATTGATAATTATTCTGTTGCTGATACTTCTTATGAAAGTAAACTAAAATTTATTACGTTAAAAAAATTATTCATACTCTTTTAATTATATATAATAAATAAATTATAATTTTACCAATTTATTTTTTTACAGTACAAGGCTTTGCGGATTATTTTTACTAAAATAAAAAGGAAGAAGCAAAATGATATGAATGAAAAGCTACAAAGAGTACTACAGCAACCTTCGAATGGAAGTGAAGAAAGAAGAATCCCATTTTCATATAGTGCTTTTGAATATTCATCATAGTCATCAATATTCCTATTAAAAAATAGATCATTTATGTAATTCATTAAAAAAGAACTAAAATTTTTTTGTAATTTTTTAAACTTTTTTTTTGTTTCCTGGTTAAATAAGCTTATCAATGATAACAAGCATTGTTAAGCATTCAATGTTATAAAATTATATATTTCCATTTGGGCTACTCCATTGTAATCACCTTGTAACAGTAAATCATACTGTATCTATTATTAAATTATAAATCATACATACTTTTAGAAGCATGGTTACGATTTTATATACTGTTACATTTTTTTTAGTACATATAATCATACAATAATTAAGCTGAAATTTTTCTTATTTTTTTCGAAGTTTAATATATTTTTTCAATAAAAGATAAATATAATGAATTCCTTCTCGTTAGTGTTTGTTTGAATACATTTATTTGTTTTTATTCTCTAAAACTGAAATAAAATATTTTTTTAATTTATATTATCATATATCTGTAAATATTTGTCTTTTTACGGCTTATACAATATTTTATATGAATACGCCTTAATAAAAAGAATACTAAGTTCTAATTGGCTATAAAATGTACTCAAACGCAAAATTTTCTTATATTATTAATAATGAATCTTAAGGAAGCATATAAATAACAAAATTTAAAAAAAACATTATAACCTCTGTTAATCTACTAACAACTTTACAAGCAAAGGATGCATAAAAACCAAAATCATTATACATTTTTAATACATTATCTTATGTAAAATATTTGATAAACAAGAATCTAAGCTGCAGAAACAATAAATAAATATTTTAGAGAGAACTCAAATGTAACCATTATAAGTACTATGATGACGATATATATAATATCAAAGCATATCATATTCGCAAAAATCGTTCTCTAATATATATATATACTAAATTATTTAAAAATTATTGCAAACATAAATAACATGAAACTATTCAGTACTATACTTTTTTTATCAGTTATAATTACGGTTATCTTGTATGTTTGAATATTATTTTTCTTCCTGATCATCATTATTCTTGCGAAACCTTATATAATTATAATAAATCATATTAAAATTTAAACAAATTGTAAAATCATTATGTACTAATATAAACACTTCGTGCCAAACACATAAATGATATTAAAACATTGGTAAGAAAATTTGGGTATGATAAATATTCAAAATTTTAACTAACTAACATATTGCTAAGAGAACTATCTAAATTGAATAACACAGTGTATATAATATGTTTTTATTTATACCACTATTTAAACTCTTAAAATAAATACATGATATAGCAATGAAGTATACTACTACATTTTTTTAAATGTTATTCAATGTAAGTATTTATATTCATCATATAATTTTTGAAAGTATTCACATATTCATAATTTATTATTATGAATATGTACATATATATATTCTTAATTCAGTTATTTAAAATGTTAATATGAAAATAAAATAATATATTAAACAATACTTATATAAATGAATGGTAATTCAAATTAATTGATTTACTAAGGAAACAAAAATTCTTTTATATATATGCTTTCTTGTAAAACACAATATAATTCACATCATAAAAATTAAATATTAATGCCTTTTCAAGTTAATTATTTTAAAAATATAAACAAAAGTACGAATTATAATAAAATAAATGATTATTTTATAATATATTGTAATTATGGTGGATGTACAATTTAACAAAACGGAGGGAATGGAGAATTGAACATATAGATATTTCTATAATAAATAGGGATATAAATATGTCGAAATATTTCTATATTTATTAAAAATATTAAAAATTTATTA
>NW_001850259.1:0-3942 GCF_000002415.2 Plasmodium vivax
TTAATTTCATTAATATGATTCAAATAGTTTTTAAAATCAGGATCCCATTCCTTATAGAATCTTTTAAAGACATCGGTACCACACCTATACTCAAATAGATTCTGAATGATAAAAAAACGAAAAAAATAACAAATATATGTATGTATGTATGGATGTATATTTTGAAATATAATAGAATATTTCATTAATTACTTAATGAATATTCAAAAGGTCATTTTATGTATAATTAATTATTATTGAATATAAACATTAAAACTACCTTTCCATTGTTACTCTTATCTACAACTGGACATTCAAATGGCATTTTTAGAAGATATTTTTAAAATTGAAGTAGCTGAATTTTTAAAATTATAAATGTTTCTGATTACGCAGTAGCACATATCAGGAATAAAAGTAATAAAAGAGTATATATATCTTTATAATGTATAGTAAAACATAGAAAAAAATAATAAATTACTTCAAAAAAGAAAATTTATCTTTTATTATCTAACCACTTTGGTATTAAAAAATATTATGGTTATTACTTTTTTTTATATAATAAGAACCTTTTGTCTCAATGAAAGTATCTATTAATAAGCATTAAGATCATTGCAATATAATTTCACTACAGTGTACACATTGAAGAACTCTTTCAATGTGAAATTACCCGATCAATGATATGAATATAAGTATAAATGAATTTTTTTTTTAAATTAATATTGATTCTTATTTATTTTTATATTATAAATAACAATAAGTTAAAATATGGAAATTACAAATAATTACAATAATGTACGTTTTTCTTTCTACGTACTTTTCTTAATGATTTATTTTAATTGTGAATTTAAGCAAAAATTAAAATTAGTATTGCTTTTATTACACATTAGGATATAGAACTAAAGCGAAATCGTTAATGAATTTAATGCATAATTCTTGCATTTGAAAAAAGAAAAAAAAAAAAATTACTATAAAGTAATACGTATAATATTATACAAATAGATAAAAAATAATTCATTTAAAAAAAATAAATAAGGTATTTGCTTTATGTTAAGTTTTTTATTGCATTGGTATAGATTTTAATGAATCATGTAATTTTCAAGTTAATGCTTTAAAAGATGATTTAGAATCATATAAAATTTGATGTATTTTTGAATAATCAAGTTAATTCTTACAAAAAATGCAATAAGTGTTATAAATTTAATGGAAATAATGAAAATGGATTTTTTAAAATTTTTTTTGTTATCAATTAATGAGAAATACAGAAACTTCTGTGTTTATAAGTAGTGATAATTATATGGATAAAAAAGGTAGGCGATGTAGAAGTTTGATTTACTAGATGATATAAAAAATAATAAAATTTTAGCAGAAGCAAAAATTTAATAAAAATAAAATTATCGAGTTGTTTCTTCGTGTGTAGAAAAATTTCAATGTTTTTAAGTTAAATGATGTTTCGTATTACGGATGCAAAGTTCCTGATATTACCAAATTTAATATGTTAAGGAAATGAAAAGAAAGAAATAGAATCTAATTAATGTTAAAATTATAATATATTTAAAGATTATTAAATTATGACAACTTCTCTGATTCGATATTTTTTAAGTTATTTATGTTCATTTTAAAGATAACTTACGCAAAGATAAGGAAAATGCTAATCAATGTAGTGCATAAAATTTTATTTCTGAAAATTGCTCATTTTCTTTATTAATACCGTATAATAAGGTCTTCTCAAGAGCTAAAAATGCACGTGATTAGAATTATCGAATAATAAAAATGATAATATATGAAGATAAATGTATGTGAGTCATTATAAAGAAAAGCTATGCCTTAAATGTCATGAGAAACTAAAGATATTAAAATTTAAGATTTTCTTTTTTCTGATAATTGTGCTTTAATTTTATTTTCGGCTGTGGCAATTTTTATGAAATCATTACATAAGTTTAAAGTAATTAAAAAATACATTTATAAACATAATAATAATACTTTAGTTATAATAGCTTATTATTTTAAAAGCACATCATTATAATTATGACTGCATTATTTATGCTTTATATTTTTCCTAAATATATTAATTGACATTTGCTGTGTAGTGTATAAGTACTGAAATGGGGAAAAAAAAAAAATCAAAAAATCATTCCCTTCAACAAAGTGGCAACTAGTTATTATTTGCCGATTCCGAATGTATGCGCTGAAACATACTAATAATATAATGCATATATATAAGATAAAACTGATTAAATTTCATCACGATAAAATAATATATAACATCGTTTTAAATGCATATTTTTAAGAAAAAAGAGAAATATATAGTTTTAGTAGAAATTATAAAAATATAATATTTTATTAATTTATGGTGTATGTTTTAAGGCAGTGGGAAAAAATAATAAAAAAAATATTTTTGTATATAGAATAGYTAAAAAAGAAACATATGTATAAAAATTATAGAGAATTTAATTTTAACATATTATAGGAAAAACATCTTATAGAAAAGAGATTACAACTTYCAAGATTGGAGGAAAAATTACCAGATAATAATGTAAATAAGGAAAAACAACAAATTATAAGATGATATATGAAAGCATTATCAGTATAAAAAATATGAAGTGTATAACGTGGATGCTTATATGAATGTTTACAAGTATATATCTGTTAAAAAAAAGGGATTAGCCATGTTGGATCGTTATTGTGAGAAAAATCATTTGATAATATGAATTATTCTGATAATCGTGCAGATATAATTCAGAATTATAGGAATCCTTTTATAATTTTTTTTTCTTTCGTATTATTATTCTACTTGGGTCAACATTTCTTATTTTATTTTGTGATGAAGTTGGTAAAATATTAGTGCAGTGATGTAAGTATGATTATTATGGAAGTTATGCTAGGCATGCTATTATTCATGCTAAATTAGAGGCTAAACAAATATTTGAAAGACTGAATATTGTGCTTTTCTTTATATTACTTATCTTTTTATCATCTGTGAATATTTATATCTGGATATATGTTGTGAAATACTAAATATTTAATGTGGGAAAGGTAAAATGAAAAAAAAGGTATATGTTAATTTTTAAATAAATAATATGCATAGAAACAAATGTTAATATACATAGTGTTATGCATAAAAATAATCCTAATACCTAATTATTTAATTGTTATAAATTATCATGAAATATGTGTTTAGTTTGATATATAATTACGAATGTATTAATATTTCATCTATTATTTTGTTTCATATAACTTGAAATTTATTAGTATTATTGTATCTAATAATAAGTAACTATAATCACATTATATTATTTTATATTTCTTTATAATCATTGATATTCATTAATTTTTTCCTTGAAAGAATGCTACTTATCTGAAAGATGTTATTCTTTGATATAAAAATGGAATTATGTATTTTCTGAAGAATAATACTGTATATTCAATGGACTGTTTTTCGAATTAAATTTTTTCATGTCAGCATTATTTTTTAAATCGCGTGATTCTTCATATAGATCATTTCGAATTTTACTTTTCCTCCTTAATATAGAGTGAAACCAAGAATAAACTGGAGTAAACTATTTTAAAAAAATATAAATTAATAAATGTAACTATATTATATATATTTGACAGATGTGCACAGTAAATTGTCGTTTAGTGTTTACATAATTATAATGAAATTGCGTTAACCTTATATACAGTGAACAATATTGTTGACATTGCAAACATTGTAATAAGCGAAATAGAAAATGTACGGCGCCTTTCCGTCCCAAAGGGGGAATATAGGTATCTAGGGACATTTTCACACTTGGGTCCATAATTCATATGGGCATTATATCCATCTTTGAATTTATCCAAAGCCATACAGAAACCTATATTACTATTTTTATCGCATATTTTTATGTGAGTATAATATTGTTCACAACAAGTTTTACCTAAAGCGCATTTCCCATTATCCCCCTCTTCTTGGGTGCTAGTAAATTA
>NW_001850258.1:0-3355 GCF_000002415.2 Plasmodium vivax
ATCTGTTTTTTCAGTACTAA
Source organism: Plasmodium vivax (assembly GCF_000002415.2). Classification (NCBI taxonomy): domain Eukaryota; phylum Apicomplexa; class Aconoidasida; order Haemosporida; family Plasmodiidae; genus Plasmodium; species Plasmodium vivax. Next base: position 21 of record NW_001850258.1, read on the forward strand.
CGGAAGGCGGATTAACTGTTGATTCAGATCCTTTATCTTGAGTTCTAACAGGATCACTAGATGGAATTGCTTCTGGTCTGGATGGTGAAATTACTTTTCCATCTCTTAGTTCATTTCCATCAGAATGGCCTCGATCTTCTTTTAGGGAAGTTTTTTCTTCTGATCTTTTAGCTTGAGAAATTCCTGCAGTTATTACTGGTGCCGCTTTACTTGTTTGTTCATCTGGAGTAACTATTTTTTCTTTACAATTTCTAGATCCTGGGCAAGAATCTGTTTTTTGAACTTTTGATGCAACAGGTTTACTGTGACGCTTTTTTGGAGGATAAGAACAATTAGGAAGATCAGGACATTTGTCTATAAATTCCTTTATATTATGTATACTTTCAATTGGTTGAAGTCGCGATGATTTATAACAATGCTTTAATCCATTACTTTTTTGAATTATATCATTTTTAAGCTCATTGCACTTTTTGCAGAAAAGGTTTGAGTTATTAAAACGAAATGTATTAATTTTCTGTTCAACTTCAGTTATGCATTGACGATAATTACTTATGCATCCAACATCTTGTAATTGATGTAAGTTACTACGGTTATTGTTAGGTTTTATAGTCCACCATGCCATTATTTTTTGATATTCAGTCTTTCCTTATTCTTCTCTTAAATAAGTTGGGAATATATTTTATGTATACGTATAGACACATATGGCAGATTATATGTATTTGATTCGTATTATAACTTTATATTGTTTCTGTCTAGTATATATAAAAAATTATAAAAATAAATGCTATAAATAAATGTGTTTTAGCACATCAATCGGATGCTTTAAAAATTAATAAATGAATAATTTAAATAATGTAATTTGATACAAATAATTATTTATAAGAGTAACTGTAAAATGATGAGACCTTTATTGGCAATGTTTCATATGGAATGTTTGTTATACTCTAAGGCGTGAACTCCTTGGAGAAATGATAATAAGACTTTAAATATGTATATTTTATAAAGTTGTTACTGAATATATTATATTCATAATTCACTAACTTAAATCTTTAAGGTATACTTTTCATATTTAGGGAGGCCAAACAATACCTTTTACAATGGTTGTTATTAAGGATATATTTTTACAGAATTTTGTCCTTTCTGTAATGCAAAAATATAGTCTTTTTTGTAATTGTTTAGATTTAAAGCATATTCTATGTATACGAATGTTATGCACATATATCTATTGAATTTATGATGTAATGATCTTTCTACATATTACATTAATTCTTACAGCTACATATAACGTATTTAAATGAATCCTTTTAAATGAAAAGGCGAACACCTATTGTCTTATACGAAGATGTACATATACTTTTCACATACTTTGTAGTGCAAACTAAGATTTCAATACTTTTACTAATTATGTGTTCCATATGATTTATATTACAGAAAAAGGATTATGAATTGTGTTGAATTTTTTCAGAAAATGTTGAGATAATATAATTTCTTTGGAGTACATGGACAAAAATATTCATTTATAAAGAAGGATGATGGGAAATCTCACTTAATGTGTAATTTAAGTATTATATTTTAAGAATGTATATATCCTATAATGTATGTGTCAAAGTTTGTACTCACAACATTTATAATGAATTCACAGTCATATTTTCTTTGTTACAATAGTTATTACCATAAGATGTATATTCATGTAGGGTCATAAAAATCATCACCTTATGCCACAATAATGTTTGCGTAAAAGAGTAAATAAACATTTATTTTATGGAATATTAGAATAGTGTAATGTTCCTGTATAATGAAGAAAATTTTATTTATATGAATGAAGCATAGGTCCTCTTTCGCAATATGAATTCAATTGCACAATTAAAATAATATAAAACTTCGAATCATTTGCGTACACATTTGTACAATGGGAAAAAAATATTCCATTTAATAAATTCAATATTTATTACCGGAATTAATTTTGCCTAACGTAGAGTGTATATTAACTTGCGAATTCAAAGGCAAAATGTATTAAAAATGAGGTGATGATATTATGCTGTGTTTAAAAAAAAAACATATGTGCCAAATTGTAGCAGCTTATTGAAAAAGTAAAGGATTCCTTCTTTTATATTTTATTTAAATAAAAATCCTTTTAGCAATTTAATGAAATACGAAAAAGTAATATATGGAATATAGGATAACTTACAATAAGTAGTAATATAGTTGTTAAAGACGATTATTTTCTTTATTATTATATAAATGTGTACAAAATCGGCTTGTAATGTATATATTATGTTAATGTGCTATCAATTTTGCATCTACATTCTTCTGTGAGAAATGTAGAATTTAATTTCCTCTTTTGAAATGATGAAGTTTACTCCTTTTTCACTAAAATCCCTGTCCTAAAAATTGGAATGGCATATATTTATATTTAATGTTACTAATGCAAAAAAAGGGACTCATATTAAAAGACTCCAATAAATTAAAATACAAATATTTTTTAATTTGTCTTTATATTAAGATGAAGCTAAAAATAAAAGGAGTATCACATTTTGCAATTGCATATTATTAGAAAGAACTGAAATGATGTAATTATAGGTAAAGCCATTTTCTGACTATATATATTTTTAATGTTATGTAATGATATTTATTCGTCATGTTATATTTGTGCTGCATTTTATCTTTTTTGTCATGTGAATACATTTTCAATTAAGCTGGAAAATAGGATGAACCTATTTTTTGTTGTAACCACAAAGTGAAATGAAGTGCAATTAATTGAAATGCTTTATAATTTTCTTTAACGTAATAATATTTTATGAGCAAAAAACAATTTTTATTAATGATACTTATAATTATATATAAGGAATATTTAAGAAATCTTACAAATTATTAAATTAATATTTCAATATATAAATTAAAATAACCTTTTTTATATATCTTTTGCAAAATTACGTAATACACATAGTAATTGATTGTTTCAGAATTGTTATACTTCTTGTATTATTATATATTGATAAGTTACAGATTGTTACATTTTCAATATATTCTTTTGATATAAAAAAAAAGGATGTTTTATGTAAATAGCGGAAAAGAAAATAATGATAAAATATTATTATAGTGCCTGCAAGTAAATGACTTTTTATGTTCTAAATTTAAACATAAAGGATGACGTAAATTGATAGAATATTATACAATTTGACTTTTTATATATCAACAGAGACAAGTTTTAAAACTTTTGGAATTTTTGCAGTACAATATGATAAAGAAAAATGGCGAATCCTGCGGTTGCACATTTGTCTGTGGAGGCATTGGTATTTCTTACATAATGTGTTTATTATTTATATTTTACTATA
>NW_001850257.1:0-5732 GCF_000002415.2 Plasmodium vivax
TAAATTATAGAAGCGGATGCTAATTATTTAACGTGTTATGTATATTTTAATATTTATTACTATTATATAATTCTTTGCAATAATAAATGTCTACTTGTATATACAAAATTTCCAAGTATGTATTATAACCCTATTTTAATTCTTAGAAATAGAATATAAATCTATGTGTTCATATTTATTTTATAATAGTTTTTTAATAAAAAAAAAAATATATATATACATATTAAATTTTTTTTCTTAACATTATACAATTTTAACTTAATGTATAATCGGCATAGTACTTATTATAATTACATTTCAGTTCTTTCTAAAATATTGATTTTATGCTTCTGCAATTTTGAAATTTTTTTATAGATTACTTAATCATAAATTTTTAAATTCATAATGTACTTTTTTATAACACTTCAATATACGGCAATTAGTCGGTTAACAAAGGTTACAAAAGTATTATATAAATATATGATTTAAAATTAACACTTAAATTCATCATTAAACTATAGTAAAATTTATTTTAAAATTATTTTCATAGTTTATTTCTATTTAATTATAAACTTTTCTATAAATGTGGCAATCTCCTAACATATGTTACTTTCCGAAAGAAGACAAACATTTACCGTTCTATAACATATTTTAATTTAAAGAACTAATGATACTGTTTATATAAACACAAAAAAAGGTTAATTATGTTTTAATTTTTGATTAATGTAAAAAAAATATTGAATGAGACATAGAATAGTATACATTCATTTGAATTACAATATGCATATAAGTACTAAATAAAAAATCATTCAGCCTACAGAATATCAGAAAATATTTAAGATTAAAAAATTTACAAAAAAATATACAGTTTTATATGGCTGTATTATAATTACAATAACGAAACCTGTATTTTCCATATATTTTTTTAAAACTATACTTTTATGTAATATGACCCAAATATTTCTATGCTAATTTAACAAAATAACTAATTAATAATAAATTACAAAAAAATATTAATTTTTATTGCATATTTAATTATACATATGAATGATCAATTTTTTAATATGAATTTTGATCAAATGTTGAATATTCAAAAGCACCATATGAAAACGGGATACTTCTTTCGTCATCCATAATTGAAGGTTCTTGCAGTACACTATTCAATTCTTCATTGATACCTGCTCCTTTCTTCCTATTCTTTTTAGTAAGAACTTTCCACAAAGGTGTGAACTATAAAAATAATTTGGTAAATTTACAATTTAATTATTGTATATAATTAAAAAAAATATGAACAGTTTTTTTAATGCAAATAAATTTTAGTTTACTTTAAAAAGAAGGCCCAATAACAGAGCAATTCCTATGGGTGCTGAAGTTTTTATGATTTCTGGGTTATTTGGTATTCCATTGAAAAATTCACTTAGTGTATGTAGTATGTTACCGTTATTAGCATCTATTTCATTAACTTTTTCTGCAGTAGGAACATATGCAGAAACAGCTCCTTAACTACCGATAAATCCACCAGGAGTTTCACGATTAGTAGATCTATCACTATATGTCTTATCACAGGTAGGTGAACGAGGAATATTCGTTTTATCAGTAACTGAACATGCAGTATCTGTACTACTTGAAGTTACATCACCCATAGATGTGCGAGCTAGGTTTTCACCACCAACGTTTGTAGAAATCATAACATTTCCAGGAGGAGATAAACCATCTTTAATTCCTACAGGAACTGTTTCATTATCAGGGTCTTGTTTTCCATCCGCTATTCCTTTAATGGGTTGTAATCTATGGAGATTATCATACGACGTTTGATCAGCAGATATACCACTTTGGTGAGTTATTCCTTTTAAATCAATTTCTTGAGAAGAACTAGTTGCATCAAATTCCTCCGAAGCGCTTTTCGATGACGAATGAGAAACTTGATGATTACTTAATTCAGTAGTTGTGACAGGTTCTGGGAGAGATTCAGATTGTGCCGAGGCTTGTTCTAATTGAGGTTTTTTAGGATTCTGAATATCTAAGGGTTCAGATGATCCAACTTCAGTTTTAACAGGACTAACACGATGCTTTGAGTCTTGATGTGATTGCGAAGGTACACTTGGKTGKTCTGATTCTTTCCTTTCAGGATGTACTTCAACTGGATTTTTTGTTTCTAGGTTTGGTGAACTTATCGTATTTGAGCTTTCTCTAGGTGGTATTAATTGTGTTTTCGCTTTTGGTGATTTAATTCGTGTGCTTTTTTGATGGCAACTTTCACCTTTACAAGTTCCTTTTGTATCAGGTCGTAATGAAGCTTGATTTTTAACAAGAGATAGAGGTTTCGTACGACAAGATGATATATTAGGACATAATGCACTAAAACTTTTTATTTTGTCATCTTCAAGTAAATCAAGTGATAAACCATTTCTTTGAGCACAATTCTTTATCTCATTATTCTTTTGTTTTATTTGTTCATTTAATTGATGCCATTGTGTGTAAAAATTTGGATTCGTGCTTCTATAACGATCATTAATTTTTTCTTCAATTTCCTTTTTATATGTAGAATATTTATTTAAGCAACTAGCACCTTTGAATTGTTGCCAATGTCTAAAGCTCTTAAGATATGGTGAAGACATACTTTCCTTTACTTGTAATTATGTATTTTTCACGTATTCTTAATTTAAATAAATAATTTCTGGAATATAATTTATGTATATGTGTAGAAACATTCACAACATCAGATACATTTATTTCATATTACCGTTATAGATTATTAATATTTGGTATGCATACATTATTACAATAATAAATGGTATAAATAAATGTCCTTTAACATATATATAGTACGTTTTAAAAATGAATAAATTAATTATTTTAAATAATACGATTTGCATATAAACAATTATTTTTAAGAGATTCTGAAAGATAATTGATCATTGGAAACATATGTTTAAAGTGTTTCGTCAAATTTTCATGTATTCAATAAATATGTCACAAATGTTTATATATTAAAATATGAAGTTCTCAAATTAATTAAAAGTGAAATAAGGACAAAGAGTTTTTATATAACGCACGAAATCAAATAAAATAGTAAATGTTATATCGTTTCGTCTAATTAATATCAACAAATGAGTTTGCACTTGTTCCACTAATTATTACATACTTATGTATATATATTTTTTTGTATCATTACTAAGACACACATTTGTTTATTATTCTCTGTATTTTCGTCTTTAAGTCTTTTGCATTTCTCATTTTTCGTCTATTGTACTTTTCATGAAATGTTTTGCATTTCTGTTTTGTTCCCAAACAAATATTTTACTGCTAACGAATTTGTACAACTGCTGATAATATGCTATCGAATTATAATTTTCACAATGTACTATATAATAGTAACTAATATACAAATTGTTAATAATACGTAGATTTACATTATAATTGTAAAACTGCTTGTAATTAATATATCAATTAAATACGTAAAAAAATTATATAAATCTACTGATCTAAAATTAACAACTTTTTGATTTCATAGTATATTTAAGGGCTATTAATTTTACTGAAATATCTTTCCTGTTGATTACAAGCGTAAATGTCAACATATTTGCTTCTTTCATCATCACAAAAGTTATTTATTGTACAATTAAAATGCTACAAAATAAATGGATCAATCATAAATCTCATTTAATTAATAAACTATTAAACAAACATTTACATTAACTTTTAAAAAATTATTAGCATCTACGGAAAAACACATTCTTTGTATTAATACTAAAAATTAATAAAACAAACTGGATAATGCTTTTTATAACGAATGATAGAACATCTTATATAGGGAATAATAACGCATAGAAGTTAACATTTTAGCATTATTTTATTGCAATAATTTGTTCGCAACGTTTTCATTCAAAATAATAAATTAAAATGAATACTAATTTTTAATATGGTAAGCACGAATATATTAATCTGTTGCTTGCATCATAATAATTTAGTTATTAATTTCTTTACTGCATGTATAATTTATTACATTTACGGAATATAATATAGATTTATATAATATATTTAATATAGAAATACAATATAAACCCAAGTATTATAAATAAATGTAACTGTATTTGTATTCTTTAGTTCATTAAAAAAATGAATTACGATTTTTTCTTTTTTTTTCCTACTGTAAATTGCTGTATATTACAATTTTAACTTAATGCAATTCCACGGAATTTTATGAGAACGAAAGCACATAGTGATAATGCATAATAATTAGAACAGTTTGAACTATTTATGAAGGGACACATATTTCATAGTTATAAAATCCCTTAAATTATGCTACTTTGTGTTTATATTTGGAAAATTATCCGCTATCAGAATCCTTCGTTTTATCCTTTTAGCATTAGATGTGTAGTTAACATGATGATTACAACTTTCCGTGAATTTAAGGTTTAATATAATTCTATGTTTACATTTAAATGGATCATATGATAGTTATTAGCTTAATAATGTAACTTTGTGTGAAAAACGTTATTATGAATTAGTTAAATAGGCGTTATTTCATTTAACTTAAATATATTGTTCACACTTTTATTTTTATATGTACTCATTTCAAAATTATAATAGAAAACAAATGCGCTTTATAGTAGTTATTATTTTTGTCTAATAAATTTCGCTCTTTCTATAGTTCTATAGTGTAGTCTTAATTTTTATAGTTTTAATTTTAAGCGTTTCATATGCTATGGTTGTGTTAATGTAACTATCCTTTTAAGAAAGTTATGATTTTATTACACATTACATACATTTTTATTGTTTCCTTATTAGTTTTATTTTATTGCGTATATGATAAAGCAAGAATGTGTGTGTAAAATATAAAATAAAAATGACACAATTTTGTAAAACTGTTCACATAAAGACAATAAATTAATTAAAATTATTTTACAAACTAAAAAATTTGTGAAATACAAAGAAAAGTTTCTTTGTTGTGCAATTATGTAAGTTCGTAATTATTAATATATGTATGCAATTATATTAAAGTTATTGTTTTACGTAGTACGTTATCATGTAATTGATTTTAACACCGAAACATCTCATAAGTATTGATGACAAATATGTATACTTAAGGAGTATAAACGTTTATTAATATGATATTTTTAAAGTTGTTTTTTTCAGGATTAATGATGTTTACAACCTAATAGGAGGTACATATACATTATTGTGCGAATATATTTGTGTATAATCTATATGGTAATTAATATAACATTGCTTAATCAGTAAATATAGGTTCATCATGCCATATGTTATTCAGCTATAAGCAGTAGGCATGAAGCGTAAATCAGTATAATTATTCTGTTTTTTCTATAAATTTGAATGGACAATGCGCAACTCTTTATATCTAGAAATTAAAGAATAACTTCTGTGTGTGTGTACTTATAAATAGTTTTTAATTTTGATTTTTTACACAAATAATTATGCATTTTGGTAATATATGATAGAAATTGCGTTTATATACTATATTAATATTATTAATGTGGTTATCATGTTTTTTATGTTTACCATATCTTACAAAATTTTCATAGAAATTCATAACCTAACATTTAATTCGGCATCTATTGATTGTAAATAAAAATTTTTCCGAATGTTGTCCTAATTATATTATACTTCTTTCTTATTATTTTTCTGTATTTTTATCATAATAAAGTTGCAAAAAATTGTAAATAGTATAAATATAAATATTTGCCCTTTTATGTGATTTACCTTTTTAATTATTGTAATTATTTTAAATC
>NW_001850256.1:0-6750 GCF_000002415.2 Plasmodium vivax
AGTGTTCGATTTTCATACTTTTTTATATATTAATATAATTTGTAATCTTATATATGCATTTATACTAAAATTATCCAAATAAAATAATGAACCCCTGAATTTTTTAAATACATATGCTTGAATATTTATTTTTCCCATAATTTATTTTTAAAGGAAAAATCCTTTATTGCCCACAAAATAAGAGAGAACATAAAGAATTAATTTTTTATGCGAAATATTATTTCTCGTATTGACTATAATATTATCATATATGGTCATCTAATAAATAACTCTGTAATTCTAATTTTCTTATTAAAAAAAATATATGAAAAGAAAACATTCTTAAGACATCTAATATAAAAGAATACATTATGTAACCATTAAAATATTTCGAAATGCCATGAATAATTTTTTTAAAATTCATAAGCATTGAAATAATAAGGAAAGGAAAAATAGTATTTTTTACATATCTTATTTCTTGTTTGCATTTAGAATATATTGCGCTTCCAGATTTTTTTTTTTGGACACAATGTGATATTACTTTTATATTTCACATGTATAATATATTACATGCTTACATTTCGTTCTTCGTATATTAAATAATACACATATATTTATATCATATAATCAGCTAAAGATTATGAATATGACAAATAAATCCTTAGTTTTAATACAAACCATTTTTTTTCTTATTCACATTAAATTTTAGAATAAGTAACTCTAGCATGTTTTAGCATTCATAAAATGAGTTTATCATAAAAATAGGCAATTTCACATTAAAAAAAATATATTTACTTATTATAATCATAAACAACAAATAACAAATAATTATGTTATCAAAGCTGTAAATTGGATATACAAAAAAAAGTAATATTTTATAAAACAAATAAAATAACGAAAAAAACAAGTATTAATTCTTAATTTATATATAATACTGACAAAAGAACATATGTCAAAATACATGTTTATATGATATAATATCTTATGCTCGTTAAATACAGTAATTAATAAAGATTTAAAGTATTCATATAGAATTCCACATTATTATTTTCCATCATGTTTTAATTAATTTTGTATATATATTTTATCCAGTTAAATGACTTATATCATTCGTTCAATTTTTTTTACATCTTCCTATGTATTTTTATTATTAAACGATATTTTCTTCACATATAATATACGTATTATTTTTTACAATATTTATTAAATTTTTTATATTGTCACTATAATATTGCTAATATTTAAATAATGCTTAAATTTAAAATAAACTGTTTTATTTAATAATGTAACTTTTTATATATTTGTATTACTTGCATAATTTAATATCTTCCAAATATTCTCGTGATAGGTAAAACATTTGGATGATTCTTAAATTGCATAAGAACTAGTACAATTCTATGTATATCATCGCTTTCGTTTTACTATGTCTAATAATAATAAATACGAAATAGGTTTCACTAATATTTCCTATTATAATAAATATTATATAAGTTTTCACCATAAATAATTAATAATATGTGTCTTGATCAGGGTGATAATTCAAATATAATCGATCCGTTTCAGAATCTAAAAACGTTTCCTCAGAACCATACATTTGTAACTTTTTTTCATACTCTTCGTAGTAATTATGTTCAAATATCTTTCCCTTTTTCTTTTTTTTTTTGCGTAAACTTGATTCTAATCGAGAAGACTAATACAAAAGTGAAAATAAATGGTGTAAAAATGTAGTAAAATTGTAAACATGGAGATAAAATAAAAGTAAAATATAGCTGCTAACACAATATTCATACGTTTATTGTATAATGTGCAATTACCCTGTTGTAGTAGAAAAGGAAGAAAATCGTTCCAAGTACTGCAATGGCCATGATGACGTTGCGAAAAAAGTTTGAGTCTAACTCTTCATGTGTAGTTCCTAATGTACTATGGGCATCGACATTGGTCAGAGGAGCTCCGTTACCTGCAAGCTCAGCAGAATAATATGGTGCTGCATGAACTGCTGCTCCAGAGTCCTCTAGTGATGGGGCGCTAAAGGTTGCTGTATCTTGCAAAATGACTGCCGCTTCACCTTCTAGCTGTCCTGGTTCTCCCTCTTCAGCTACTTCATCTACTTCTTCCACTCCATCTTCAGCTACTTCAGCTACTTCTTCTTCATCTAATGATTCTTTAGGTTCTAGAGGTGCAGGTTGTTGTTGCACAGTTTCTCGTGGCGCAGGTGGTGGTGGTGGTGCTTCCTGTTCTGCAGGTCCGACCGTTTCTTGTTTTACAACTTCTGGTTTTACTTCTGCAGGCTTTCCCCCTCCAGATTCGGTCCCTCCAGATACTGTCGCTGGAGGTTTTGCAACTTCAGGGGGTAACCCACCAGATTCTGCCGCTGCAGGTTTTGCCGCTAGGGGTTCTGCCGCTGCAGGATCTTCCCCTACAGGTTTTGCCGCTACGGGTTTTGCCCGTAGTTGTTTCGCTTCTTCAGCTCCTGCAATTCCCGGTGCTTTCTTTTCACTTCCTGGCCCATCACTTCCTGCCGCTTTATTTTCTACCACCGCACCTGGTGCATCTTCCCCTCCCACCGCTTTAGGTACTTCCTTTACTTTTGCATCCAATGCCTTGAGCTCTGTTTGTAATTTAGTTAATAAACCATCAGGTCTATATTTATTATTACAATTGATATAAGGTTCACACAATGGATCCCATAAATCGTCTTCATCACAACAATTATCCTCTTTTTTTTGAAATAACTTATCAATATAGGTAACGTAACGCACATATTTTTCACACGTGGGCTTATCAGATTTCGTACAATCAATATATTTGTGGTTTTCAAAATAATCGTGCAAATCTTTTTCTTCTTTCCCCCCTTCCGGTGTCACAAATACATAGCATTTACAAGGTAGCAAATTAGAAGATTTATCAATTTTTAATTGCACTAAATCAAAAAGTTTACCACTAACTGTTTCGTTGTTAATTGTATTACCAGTACTATAATGTTTCCTTATCTGATCATAGAACCAGTATTGAAAATAAAAACAGCCATGTTTAAGTTTATCACCAGATAGACCAGATAATATTTTTAAATGCTTCGATACTTTATAACAAAGTTCTTTATCTTCTTTCTTCGGGCTTCCTAAATCTTTTTCACAGAAACCATCGCTATAATCCTTAATGTCCACGGCATCCAATTTTTTATATTCCTCATATGAAGGCAATTTTCCTAAGTGATTTTCCTATTAGCCAAGTGGGATAAAAAAATGTAACAATGTAAATAAGCGTTCCGCTAAAGAAAAGCTATTCTACAAATCTTAGAATAGCATACAGTGCTGAAGTAGCAAGCTATATGTAGATTGAAAATAAAAATGTACCCAATTGTTTTCTTCTAAAAGTGCCATCCTGTTATATAACAATGCTTATATCATAGTTACGTACACATGTACATTTGAAAAATTATCACGCATAATCTGCTGCTATATCTTAGATTACTCTATATTAAGTTTAAAATATAGACAAATGGGGTCAATTAACAAGGTCGTCTTATTTCTGTTTTTGACCAAGCTATTACAGTATCATAATATTTTTTTTCAAATTAACCCTTCTAATTTTAAGCATGAATATTCACAGAAAAAGGGGAATATGTCAATTCACATAAAATGTAACGTAGACAAATTATTTTTTTGTAAATTTTGACATTAAAATGCTGTATATAAATTGCGCATAACAAATGGGAATCAGGACATATAACATTAAATTGTCATAGGTTTGAACTACAATTTGTAGCGACAATGATCAGTTAATTAACCCTATTGGGGGTTTGCAAATATTGTCTAAATAAGAATTATATATTTTTACAATTGCAATTACTGCATTTCTCTTACTTTGTAATGATAGCAATTCTATTTCCGTTAAAATATAACATTTTAATTATTTCCATTGATGTTATTTTCAGGAATTTTTATGGTACTTCATTCCCGTTTTTTAAATTCTATAATATAAGCTATGTACTGCTAAATATTATAAAAATGTTCCTAAGAAAAAGCTCTCTATAATATGCGTATCCTGTAAAAAATATATAAACTAATGCTCATAAAATTTTAATTTTTTCCATTAACGTATCACTTTTTAGTAATGGTAAAACATTTCTTCATAAAATATGATAAATGAAAAATATAGGAAAAAATAAAACAGTTCAAATTAATAATGCCATCCTTTGAATATTTATTTCATACAAAATATTGAACAAAATTATTATATATAAAAAACAATGTTGACATTTCGTGGCAATTTTTGGATTAATATATATACAGTTATGCCCATGCACGAAAAATTTCATGCTTCCTTAGAGATAATTTTTTCCGCGTAGTAATTTGTTTCCGATTTTAACATTAAAAATATAGGTATTTTATATTAGCATATAAGTTAGCCTTCTCATAAAGCACATAATGAACTGTTGAATATTTTTTTCAATTATTGCCAGTTAATGTTATCTATTTTTTTTAACTGTACCGCATTATAATTGTAGAAATAAATTCTCATAAAATTATTGCATAAGCGCAAAAAAATATGTTGATACAAGTGGTAATATATCAAATGTGAAGGTTGCGCCTAAAATGCTCAATAAATACACATCTATATATAATATATATAGAAAGGCGTAAGTTGTTCGCTTTGAACTTGTGCAGCTATTCAATTTGGGTTAACTATCAAATATACAATTTTATGGAAAATACATTTGCAATTATAAAGCAAAGCTACTTCTAAATTATATATAGCCGTCATCTTCATATACATTACTGTGAACGCAAAATGGATGAGCATATGAATAACAGTGGCAAAATTTTACGAACAATCAAAGTTTTATTAGGAAATCAAGTAGAACTGTACTAGTTTTTTCCAATAAGCATAAGCATATTTATAAAAAATATACGACGCCAAAAGAGAAAGCTCGAAAGGAATGAAGAAAATGCAGATGCCTAATAAATATATGTGTTTGCCTTAATATTATCGAGAAAAGAATAAGTTTACATAAAGGTAAATAATAATTTACAGAAAAAGCTTTCTCTAATTTGTTAGTTTACTTAAATTTAACCTTTCAGCGTTCGCTATTTTGTTTGTTTTTGTTTAGCATGTATAAGCCCTAAATGAATGCGCAGATTTTGGCATGATTTAATACCAAAACCTCACATTTGGACGTATCTCCAATTAAGGCACATATTTTTATTGCCTAGAAATGTTGCAAAATACCTTAAACGGATATTAGCAAATTTGCTTATATTTATGATCTTCAAGATTTATTAATGGGAATAATTCACTTATTAACTTTTAAAACACTTTATTGATGTGCTAAGACATATTATCTTACATCATTTGTTAGTACTGTTATTCGCACTTGTGTAATCATAATAACATAATATCATGAGAAGGAAAAAGAAATTACATTTTTCAAAATTGCCTAAGTGTATACATAATTTTTTTTCCCAATTTATTTATTTAAATTAAGAAAAAGAAATGACTACTATAATAAGAATTAATGGGTAGAAAATGGGTTTCATAACTGTTAATATCATTAATGATGGCAATACTTTGACTAGGCCAAAATGTACAGATGACTATGGTGACATTTTAGATGAAATTCTAGGTATTATTGCTGCATTTGAACGAAAGAAACATATAGATTTCAACGACGAATGGAAACAAATAATTACATATATAGAGGAAGGACATGAGAAACTTAAAAAGTGTTATGATGAAAGGTTGCTAGATCTTAAATTAGATGATGACGATGATATAAAAAAATTTTATACAAAATGTAAATCAAATGCTGAATGTCTCAGCTATATCTCACCAAAACTTGAAAAGGCTGCTGCATTATTAAAAGATGCTACAGAAACATCATGCGAAGGAGGTGGTGACTGTGTAGAAAAAGTAAAAGCAGTAAAAGGAGAAGCGGGTGAAGGAACATCACACCCGAATGAAAAAGACTCTGGAATGCAAGATTTAAAAACGCAGAAATCACGAGGTCAAAGCGGAAGCCCTGCAGATGGAAAAGAACCAAGACAACAAGTAATTTCACAGGTTCAACAGGATGTAAAATTTCAGGAAACTTCTGTTGAACCTAAACCTGAAGAGCTGGAAGCAAAAGTTAGCCATCATTTTAGTCCGCCTGAACCAATAGATAATCGGTCACAGGGTTTAGGCATCACCCCTCAACAGGCACACAATACACTAGATAGTAATCCAAGTGATCATTCTGCACAAAATGGCTCTGAAGGAGAATCTCCTCCAACTGTAATCCCTAAAGAAAAAACTCCATAAACATTTGCTCCTCAAAGAGATTCACATAATAGTCAAACCCCAAATGATAATGCCCATGGTAGCCAAGGCGTTGACAGTCAAACTGATAAAACTCATCCCTCTGTTGATAGAGATGTTTCTATGGTTTCTACCACAGAAAGTCGTGCTACGGGAACTTCTATTAGTGGAGAACATGGTGACGTAGTTTCACCTCATACAGTTGCTGATAGAGCAGATAATTACAGGACATCTGTTACTCCCGTAGGTTCTGCTAATGTTCGGGGTAGTAGTGTAGCATCTGCTGATACACTTCATGGAGTTAATGGTATTAATCGTGGCGCTACTACCAGTGAACGTGTCGTTACTAAAGCTGCTGATAGTGTACCCGTTAGCAGTGAACGTTCTGGAAGTAGCATTCCTGCTGTTGGTAGTGATCAACGTAAAGTTGATAATCTTGAAAACCACGGTAGCCATGAAGATGCTGGTCGAGCA
>NW_001850255.1:0-5839 GCF_000002415.2 Plasmodium vivax
CTAATTTTTTATTGGTAAAAATATTACAGTTAAACTTTAAGAAAATTTCTAAAATATTTAATTAATTATATAGCAACATATACTAAAGATGATGTTGTTCGCGCGATTTCAATTATTAATATTTAGAAAAAATAGAAAAAATGTTGTAATTTTATAATTAAATATATACGCTAATATATTTTGTCATACAATATTTCTTTAAATTTACAATTATATAGCATCATTTTGTAAATAAAAAATAAAATAATTTGTACTTCAATTTTTTAAGCTCTTAATAAAAATTTTCTAATATATAAAAAATATTTAATTTCGCTGAATTAATACATACATATTTTTTTATTTATTCCCTATTTTATTTATTGATATAAGCTTTAAAAATATATTTTCCCACAAACGAAATTCGCAATATACAAAAAAGAATAACAAAATTGTACGTTTAGCATRMTATCAAARRAATATAATAGTGCTAAAATTATTTTATCATTGCTTCAATGGAAAAAAGACGACACTCAAATAAAAYATTATGGGTTAAGCATAGCGGAATTTTGTCAATATAATTTTTTTGGGCGCAAATAGCGTATATTAATTGATGGAAATGCATTCACTAAATTATTAGATATTGCATTTGGATTTTTATATATTTCGCAATTTTCAGTATTCGTTAATTTCTAAAATTGTATAAAGCACGCATTAAAAATTCGATAAATAAATATAGAATTATGTAAGTAATAAGGCTTTAATATAAAAATTTATTAATCATTTTATATAATGTTTTATTTCGATAGAATGAGCGATAGAAGTTTAAAATAACATGTTTAAATATACTATAAGATTACACAAAAATAAACTTCAATGTAAATTATTATCTTTACTACTAATTAATATAAAAAACAATTTATTGTGTTATATATCATGATATATACGAAGTTGTTATGTTACAATAGAACAGTGTTTACTTTTATCCTTAATTATTAATATTTCGATTTCCTGTTTATCACTATTTACTGTTTTTTTCTTTTAGCTAACAAATGCTTATTTATGTTATGTTTAATAATTATATGCTGAATTGTTCTATGTTTATAATTTGAAAACTGCAATATCGAATATTAGTTTAATGGAAAAATATATATAATGCAATAGAATATCTTATGCATTTATTTTAGATGACTAAATGTTAATATATAAAACGTAAATCTTTATGTAATTTATGATGTCGCAACATGGATTGTATATTCAAAATTTAACCAGTGAAGAAGTATGTTTTTTTAAATAATCACTAATTATTATTGATACTATAACACTTAAATATTGAATGCATGTATTGAAAGAAAAAATATGAATTACTGTAAACATACATTTATATTTTTACATACCTCAAATTTTAATTAAAATTTCAGGAAGCCATTTTAAAGGCGCTACCGGCATTCAAAATATATGATAAATTTAATAATACAGGGAATACTAGTAAATATAATGGTAGCTGTGAAACAGTATCACCTAATATAAGGGAGTTTAAAAATCTTTGTACTAAATTTCTACACAACATAAAAAACTTACCTGATTATAATCATGACAGGGGTAATCATAATATGTATTCTAAATATTTATATTACTGGATATTTGATGAGATAAATAAGATTTCAATTGCCAATCCGAATAAGATTAATCCTTCAGATGTCAACCGTTTTCTTATCATTGGAAATACCTGGTATAGCGATTTATATCATGCCCCGTTTATTAAAGAATTTAATTTTGATTTTGAAGAATTAAAAGAAACAAAAATATTTGTATGATTACTTTAAAAATTTTAATGCCTTAAATGAAATAACTTGTCCACACAGTAAAAGTAGAGCATATTATAAATATGTTGATTTTATTAATAAATTATATACGAAAAAAATTCAAGAAAATCAATGCTGTATTGGGGATAGATTCTGCGATCATTATTTTGATTGTGATAATAAATATAATCCAAAATATCTTTTTTATAAACTTAAATGTGGTCCACAAGAAGATACATTAAGATGGAAGAAAAGCCATCTGACATCACCACGTAATGCTCATTTGAAAGACACAAGGATAAATTTTGTTGAACATTCCGATGAGCGTACAAATTCGTTATCTGAATATATGAAACCACCATATATGAATAATCTAAACAGAGAAAGTGGTGTAACTCCTCACGAATATTCTCAATTTGATACAAATGCCATAGGATATAGAGAAGGTAACGGTAATGACAATGAACATCATGCCACACTTTGAACCGATGAATACAGTAATCCTTTGAATTCGTTAACGTTTTCCATAATTCTGGAAGGCATAAGTAGTACAAGCAAATACGGTGTTCTTCGTATTGGCGCGTTAATTACTTTAACTTTGGGAATAATATATTTTTTTTATATCAAATATAAAGTAAATACAATTTTCTTTGTAATTACACATATAGTTTTATATTTTTAATTTTACATATCTTAGATAATTATAATACAAATATATTGTACATGTTTTAAACTTCCCATTTGAATTTCAGTCTTCTGCACGTAAATCCAMATTACTTAAAGAAGAATTAGAGAGAGAGAGCATTATGGATAGCAATTATGAAATGAGCATGGAAGAATTATCGGAGTATTCATTAGAAGATGAAGATGATGATGAAGACGAACGTTTAGGAGCACCCAATAGAAATTTATATTTTGCGTATTCTCCTTCATAGGACTATTATTAAAAATTATACATTGTAAAAAGTAGTTCAGAAAATCGTTACTAAGTAGAAATATGAATTCGAATCTATTTTTTAAGATTTATATATATATGAAGAGGAGCAGCATTTGATTAAGGGATAATGGATGGGTCTACAG
Organism: Plasmodium vivax; assembly: GCF_000002415.2. NCBI lineage: Eukaryota > Apicomplexa > Aconoidasida > Haemosporida > Plasmodiidae > Plasmodium > Plasmodium vivax. Next base: position 2,862 of record NW_001850255.1, read on the forward strand.
AATTTGGTGATAATCTTAAATTATAATATGAATGAAGGTATTCTATATTTCGCAGGGGCTTATGAATATTATAGAATGATACATTTTAGACATATAATATATTAAAAGGAAACATATATTAATAATAATATAGGATAGATCTTATTTAAGTTATTTATTATTATTTAAAAGATATAATGAAATTATATCGATATGTTTTAAATAAATGTATGGTAGATTAATAAAAGAATGGCTTTAATATATTTTTCCGTTAAATACAATTCTATAAATAATAGTATTATATTCATTTATGTATATGAACATAAATATAATAAAGTATTTTTGTTCTTATTTGTATTAAGGGCCCTAATATTTATATAGTAATTATGTTAACACTTTTATTTTATACGTCATTTTTTTTTATTTTTCTATAAATGTTATTAGTTTATTTATTCATTATATTTTTACATTTGTATTTTATGTTACATATATTATATATTGATGAATATTTGTTAATTTCCTAATGTTAACTACCCCCATATGTTTATTTTTGTTAAAGGTATTCTGAAACTCACGCAGAACCATAACCTACGTTATATCTCGTGTCGTATGAACTTATATTCTCACCTTGGAGTTCGTTAAAAAATAAATCATTTTCTCTGTCCACATACAAATTGTCGTTTATTCTTCCTCTACTTCCCCTAAACCCATATCGTATCCAATTTCCTCCAGGTGAAAACTAATAAAGAGCAAAGTTAATTATATAATGATATTTTTAAAATTTTATAGGTAAATATATTATAAATATAACTATACACTTTTGTTCTAATATTTAAATGAAATGGTGTGTAACCTTATATAATAATACTAATAGTGATGTTGCTCCAGCCACTGTACCAATACTTGTAGTTATATTCTTCTTCATTGAACCATCTGTACTTTCAGGAGGTGTAGGTAAATTAGCTCCTAAGGAACCATCTATACCCTTAGAAAATTGGGTTAAACATTCTCTAACAGCATGCCCTGGGCCTCCAAGTTGATTTAAAATCAAAAACCTATTTGATTTAGCTGTTGTTTTATTTGCAGGACATTCTTTATCTATATCATCTAATGAAGATATGTTAGAAATTAAAACTCCGTTATTACGGCGAAAAAACTCATATGACTCCTTAAATTGTTTTAATTTTAAACATGTAGTTTCGTGCTTTTTATTGTTTTCTCGTTTAGGACAGTATGTATCATTTATGTGTTTATTTATCTTTGCACATACACACACAAACTTTCGCGAAGAAGATTTATTTTAATCGCTTGGAACATTCAATATATTTTTAATAATTTGCATATTATTTTCAAAAATATGTAGTAAACACATTTTTTTTGGCTCTTCAAAATCATCCTCACATGAAAGTTTAGAACAATTTTGTACATATCCTTTATCCTTCATAAGATTAGTATACATTTCAAAGCACTTATCAACAATATTTTCTGTATTTTTATTTTCATCTATTGAATTATATATCCAGCTGTATAACATGTTACAGAACTCAGGTGTAGGAGCATAAATTTTGGGAACTACAGTAAATCTAATAAATTTATGAAAATTTTCATACAAAAATTACCGTACCTACTTAGCTCCCCATTTTCCTTTTTTAAAATATAAGTACATAAAGAATGATAACCACTTCTTTGATATTTTACAGCATTATCAAAATTTTTATATGTAGTCCATACACCTTCTAAAAAGAGATACTGAATATAAAGATAAAATACATAAAACCGTTATTTTAATAAAAAATATTTTTGTCTCTATCTTATTTTTCATAATATAAAAAAGGTTATACAAAAAAAAGTGCAAAAAAAAAAAAAGCAAATAACGGAAACGAACCTCCTGTTCCCAAGTTGAGATATTAAGTATATTATCGACATATTTATTAAATTAAAAGATTATATATATTTAGAATAAAAACTAATTAATAAAAAATTACTGAAAATGCAAAATAATTTTATCTTTTATTTAATATTATATTAAATATATGTATAAAATATTTGACATAAAATAATCCTGAGTATGGTTTATTTATATATTAAGATAGAAATATTAATACAAAAAATATGCTTATAGTTTTACAAAAGCTATGTTGTTATAATACATTTTAAGAATAATTTTATAAATCTTCATTCATATATCAGTTATAAAATACCATATATACCATTTTTTTCTGGTATCACATTAGTTTAATTATACTGCAGAGAAAATTAAATACTTTTATACATGTAATAATTTATTTAAAAAAGGTTACTATATAAAATATTTCGCATAAATTTACACGTTAACATAAGTTATAAAAAATCATTGCTTTCAATAATTTTAGAATTAATTATATGAACTTCTAATTATTTATATTGTTACTCCATGTTTATTTTACATGATAATAAAAAAAGAATATATTTTTTTCTTATTATTATCTCTTTCTTATTACATATAAAAAAAATATAAATGAAATAATCTATAATGGTTTCTTAGAGGTTATGTATCATCCATGTAATGTTTTATATTCCATTAGAAATCATTATAAAAACAAAATTTATTGATCATAAATGCATTATTGAAAGTATTATGTTTTTCAATATATAGAAAACGCAGAATTTATTCCTTCGTATATATATAAAGAGGCAACATTTTGTCTCATATATAAAAATGAAATAACATAGTACAATGTAATATACTTTTATTTTAAAAATAACTGCATATACAAAACGAAACCAAAGTGTACTATAAAATATTATAATAGGTAATATTTGAGAAAATTCCTAACATATTTTTCATAAAAAGCAAATATTTGAGTAAAATAACTAAGGATGTGAGCCTTATGAATACCAAAAAAATTGAATATTTATATGAGTTTTCAGGAGAAAACCTAATTTATTTTCACTATGTAGTAATAATTAAAGTTTTTTTTTTAATTTATCATATAAAATAATAACATCAAGTCAAAATA
>NW_001850254.1:0-3773 GCF_000002415.2 Plasmodium vivax
TTTATAATATTATATATCATAAAGAAATTTTATTAAATAGTTTATATATTTATTTCAAATTTCGTTTTATAAATTGAAAAAAATAGAATAATTACATTTTTATAAAAATAACTTCACATACAAAAATATTTTTTCATTTAATTTGGCTTTTCATTAGTAATATRCTATTGTTTCATTTATTTCGCGGTCAATTATATTAACTCATAATAATTTTTGCGSAAYWAAAATTATGTTAACACATTTAAAATACGWTAAATAATTTATATACGATTTATTAAAAAGACTATGATAAAAAATAATACATTTCWTAAAAAAATTCTGSAAATACTTTATATATTAAAATTTTAACAAGCCTGAAATTTTTATTTTATTAAAATATATTTTAAGCTTTTTTTGTTATACATACTCCTTCATTTTATATATATATATATATATATATATATATTCTTTTACAATGAAATAAATTATTTTCGTATTCCTGTTTTACCAAATTTAATTTTTTTTCTTTAATGAATAAGAATAGCGCAAATTTTTTATCATTATGTATTTTCATAATATAATAAATGCGTGAAAATTCAACTTTTTTTTTTTTTATATAATAATGTCATTTATAATTTTTTATTAACATTTATATTAATGCTACACAAATGGAAAAAATATACTGCTGAATTTTTTAAACATGATTTTCAGCATTTATTTTGCCCTTAGTTTTTTTGAAGGAAARATATTGTGTTATAAAAAAAAAGGATTAAGTAATTATAATTTTATGCGAATCATACGCCTAATTATTTAAAAAAATAACTTAAAAATTTTAATTTTCCTTATAAAAATATATATAATGGGAAAGGTTTTCAAGACGTTTAACATAAATGAATACATAATATAAATTAGATCCTTTATTAAATGGGATTGATAAATTTTTATAATACACACGCACGAAAATAGTACGTATAGGGGGAAGTACTGATGTGCACGATTTAGTTCCTATTTATAATTACAATGTAATGGATATCCAAATGTTTTTATTTTTAATACATATCCTCATGTGTTTTACCCTTTATTAATATGAGGTATTCGATATTTTACTTAAACTTATTTCTAGTTATATTAATTATAGACATATTTTATATCTAAAATTAATGTACATAGCATATATATCATTAGCTATAATATAAACGGATTTATTCTTTTTTTAAATTAAATCATAAGATGAGTATCTATCATGTTTTAGCATGCGTAAAATATGTTTAATATAATAGCACATGTTTTAATATAATAAAAAGACATATATTTTATATGTAGTAAACAACAAATAATTAATTTGACAAATTGCCGAAATATTTACACCAAAAAAATATTTTTTTTATAACAAATATTTAATTTTAATTATGATATATTATTAGATTAAAAATGACCAAATAAAATGAAAACAAAAAAAAAATATTAATGCATAATTTACATATATCTTGTATAATATAATATATATAAACTATACACTTGAATTTTATAGTGTATAATGTTAACTATAAATATACATATAGGTGATAATAAGTCATTTCTGCAATCATCTTATTATCTTTCAACCAGTTTCACTAAAATTTTTTACTAAAACATCACTTTAAATCGCATAAAACATCGTTTTCAAATTTTATATATTTCTAAACCTTATTAAATAATATAATTGTTCCTCAGCATAACATATTCCTATTTAATATAATTTCACTTATTCTCAAGCTGTTTAACTTTATATATATTCAAATAATATCCTACTTCAGATTATTTATGTAATTTATATTGTCGAATTATATTTAATGTTTTAATTATTCCCATAATACATTATTTTCCTTAATATTATCAAAAGCAATACATATAGATGATTTTTTAAATATATAAGTACTAGCGTAATTACATTGTATTTCATTGTTATTTTTTTTCCATTATTTCCTATAATAATAACTACAAAAATCATTTCATTATATTTCCCTATTAAAATGCTTATTATAATAGTTTTTTCCTTATACACCTAATTAGTAGTCATAGTCTCGTTCAGGCTGATAATTCAAATAATACCGATCCGATTGAGAATCTAAAGACTCATTATCTGATTCATACTTCGCTAACTCTTTTTCATACTCTTCATAGTAATTATGCTCAAATATTTTTTTCTTTCGTTTTCTTTTGGGAAATCTTGATTTTAGACCAGAAGACTAACTCATAAATGAAAAATAAAAGGGTAAAAATGTACTGTGTAACTATACATTCAAAAGTAATTTAAAATGTATATCTTAACATAACATTCATACTTCACAAAATCGATTGCGCGATTACCATGTTGTAATAGAAAAGGAAGAATATCGTTCCAAGTATTGCAGCAGCCATGATGATGTTACGATAAAAGTTTGAGTCCACCTTATCAGATACACCCTCCGAAGGACCAGAAGAATCAACAATGGGTACAGGTACTGTATCTGTTCTAATGCCTGAAGTGTATGATGGCACGGCAAGAGCACCTTTACCAGGGATCTCTTTTGATGCTTGACTCAACACTTCTTTGGTATTTAAGTTCGCTACAGGTCTAGGTAATGCTGCTCCACCTGTTCCACTATCACGTGCTTTTGCTGGAGTTACGGCACTTTCTGAAACGCGTGCACTGGTTGACCGTGTTAAACCTTGTGAAACTGCTGAACCTGCTAAGCTTTTGGAAGGTCCTTGTGCTCCTTTATCACCTCCTACACCAGCAGCCTTTACAACCCCCGCAACAGGGGCATTCCTACTACATTAGGATGGTGCAGATAACCAACCTCACCAACCAAAAAGCAATGATCCAATATTTGATTTGCTACTCCATTTAGATCCTTCATCTTTACAATTATTTAATAAAGGTATAAGCTTATTTGTCTCCAAAAAATAGAAAAATTAAAGACTGTGGCAAAATATTTAGTTAAGGAACAAGTGGAACAACATCCATGTTGAAATCTTTAATCGTGGTACACATCAAATGCAGTGTATACTCCTTGTTCTTCATAGTTATCACGTGACAGATCCAACAAAATAACAACTTCCGGTAATGTGATTCTGGCAGCAGTTGTGACTTTCATGAATTATGGGATTCTACATAAATTGAAAACAATTATTATTAATATATATCAATTGGATACACTTATCTATAAAATATTTCTATTATATTGCCGTAAAAAATAAATTAATATGTTACATATATTTTATAAATTTTTTTTTATATACATATTTACACCATTAGGAAAACTTCTACACATAAGATTTTGGTGGAACAAAAACAATATAACTAATCCAAATGAAGAGAACAATGAAATATACGATTATGCACCAGAATCATATAAACAATATTACGAACATGATGATGAACATTACATAGGATGCCATCTAGAATAATATTTTCTAATTCAAAATAATTTTCCATGCCAATTATACTAAAAGATATAATCGTAATTAGGAAGAAAATCGGGCATTAACAAAGCATTACATTGACACATTTAAAAAATATAAGCGAATTAAAATGTTATTATGTATAAATAGGCATCGTTAATATAAATATGTAATATATTGAATAATAAAAAATAAAAATTAAATATCTTGAATAAGTTAATTATACATGTTAGAAATGCATTTTCAACATTTAAGAAAAGTATATTTGCTAATATTCTTCTACCCATTATATCATAAGCAATTAACTAATTTAGAGTTAATTATTAGGAATTACTTATTCTACATAAACATAATATATGTGAATAAAA
>NW_001850253.1:0-3210 GCF_000002415.2 Plasmodium vivax
TTTTTAATTATTTAAGAACTTGTTCAATTTTTCCGTAGTTTAGCTTTTCTTTTTTTTTCTCACTATTTCTGATAATAATGGCTACAAAAATCATTTCATTATCATTCCCTATTAAAATGACTATCATACCATTTTTCTCCTTATACATCTGATTAGTAATCATAGTCTCACTCAGGTTGATAATTCAAATAATACCTATCCGATTGAGAATCTAAAGACTCATTTTCTGATTCATACTTCGCTAATTCTTTTTCATACTCTTCGTAATAATTATGTTCAAATATCTTTTTCTTTCGTTTTCTTTTGGGAAATCTCGATTTTAATCCAGATGTCTAGCATAGAAATGAAATGTAAAAAGGGTAAAAACATGTTTACTTTTTAACTATACATCTAAAAGAAAATAAAAATACATATCTTAACATAACATTCATACTTCACAAAATCGATTGTGCAATTACCATGTTATAATAGAAAAGGAAGAAAATTGTTCCAAGTATTGCAGCAGCCATGATGATGTTACGATAAAAGTTTGGATCAACCTTATCAGATACACCTTCCGAAGGACCAGCAGAATCAACAACAGGTACAGGTACTGTATCTGTTCTAATGCCTGAAGTGTATGATGGCACGGCAAGAGCACCTTTACTAGGGATCTCTTTTGATGCTGGACCCAACACTTCTTTAGTATGTAAGTTCGCTACAGGTCTAGGTAATGCTGCTCCACCTGTTCCACTATCACGTACTTTTGCTGGAGTTACGGCACTTTCTGTAACTCGTGCGCTGGTTGACCGTGTTAAACCTTGTGAAACTGCTGAACCTGCTAAGTTTTTGGAAGGTCCTTGTGCTCCTTTATCACCTCCTACACCAGCAGCCTTTACATTTCCTGTAACAGGGGTATTCCTACTACTTGAAGATGGTGCACTTGACGAACCCCACCAACCAAAAAGAAATGATCCACCATTTGGTTTGCTACCCCCCTTAGATCCTTCATCTTTACAATTATTTAATATGGGTATAAGCTTACTTGGATCACGTCTTGAATAACAATCAGTGTAATTAGGAGTAGGAGACCAAAAAGATAATTTTGCACAGTCATTCGTTTTATAATTTTTATGTAATGAATCGATATAGTTAAGATATGTATTATACATATTACACTTATCTTTACCCTTGGCATCAACATTTTGTTTAATTTCATCGTATTTTTTTAAATAAATATGGGAAAATTTCCTTTTTATCAATTCATCTAAGGTAACATCCTTTTCGTGCTTTAATGTACAGTAATTTTGTTTAACTTCCTTATTTACSTTATCAGCTATATCAATAAGCTCTTTAGAAAAGGGTATTTCCCCGAACTTCTTTGTGTGCTCTTTATATATCCCCTTTATTTCATCATATAACCAATACTGTAAATAATTACAATATTTAACACTTTCTTCTTTATTCTTCCATTCAGCTATTTTTTTCACAAAACCCACAAGCTTAATACAAATATCTTGAGTGCCTTTATGCGGATTATTATACTTTGTTAATGCATTACAATAATTATCATATTTAGATTTTTCGGCACTTTTAAAGAATTCTTCATATAAGCTATTAAGTTGTAAAGGTTTTAGAAGCAACCATCCTGAAAATAATCATAGGTAATTTATTCAGTAAGTTGTAAAGATATGTCTTAATAACAGATATATTAGTTTTGTTCCATAAGAAACAACTTATACAAGTAATTAAAGCATAAATTTTGATTTAAAAATATAAATACCAAATTTTCCTTAGTTGGCTGTGTCATGTCTTTCTGACATTAGTTAATAGAATTATAAAAATATCCAAGCTATAAGCAGTACTATACAAATAACAATAATACAAAATCTTCTATGCTCTTTTTTGCGTTATACTTTATATTATACTTAATTCTAAATGAGTTTTTACTGTTAGGCACGATTATTTAAAAATATTTTCTCATTAATATATTTTCTTCCATTTACATAAAATAGTGTTCCATTTTTAATTATCATAGGAGAAAAATGAATTAATAACTACGCTAATCTCAAATTATATATAAGCAGCATAGTAGTTTTTAATTGGTTAATTACTGTATATATAACTATGCTAATAATAAATAGAATTTATTTCTAAATTTGTAATGAGATATTAATTTAAAAAGGTATTTGTTTTATTTATTCTGATTCGCAAAATTTTTTAATTTCTGCTAATATAAAAGCATTTATTTATATATAATAATAGGGTTATGATATAGAAAATTATTTAGCTTTTCAATTAGTGAGACTTATTTTTTTTGCGCAGCCTTAAAGGCACATAGTCGGAGCAAATTATCCATTTTTATATATAATATACTAAAAATTAAAATTATGAAAAAGAAGTAATATAGCATACACAAAATGACAAAAGAAAAAAAGGTTTTTAATAATATCGAAAATACATCTCAAATTTATTGTGGATATAATTGCATTATTCCGTGACTTTCCAAATTTATATAATTACAAAATGAGCTAATCCATTTACATATATCTTCATTTTAATGCACAGACAAATTTTACATTTTTTTTAATTTGATGTTGTCCAAAAATAATAGGAAATTGTTTAGTATCAGTAATAATAAAAATAAATATGTACTGTTATGCAATTGAGAATACGATTTATTCATAAAATGGGCATGCTCCATTACTAGGAAATGGTAAAATTTTTCTACAATTTTAACACAATAAAAATATAGTTGTAATCTTCAGAACATATCCACATATTCTGTAAAATATTACATTATATTACAATTGCGCCTTTAATCGCACTTATTAATGCGGAAAATTGTCATGACCATAATTATATTGTCATTTAATGCTATGGTATACTTTTAGATGTTTCACTTATCTTATGTTCAGATAATCGCGAAAACGCTAAATAAATTTTATTTAAAAAAATAAGAATATAATTCCTACGTTTTTTTTAAGGTGTTTTAAATTGGCATATCAAATCACTCAATATTCATATAATATTATAATACTACACCGTTCTAAAAATATCTTAATGAAAGTACAAATTAGTGTTCATTTGACAGCATATATTGAAATAGTTCATTCTTAACATTAAGTAATGTGCACAATAGAATATTATGTTACTCAATGCTCAATAGTGCACGTGAAAATAATTCAATGTTTTTTTTTATTTTGCGAGATTAACAATTTTTATCTATTT
>NW_001850252.1:0-6685 GCF_000002415.2 Plasmodium vivax
GATTAAAATATCAGTAGAGTTATTTATATGTAAAAAAAAAATCTTTTGTTAGGATTTATTCATATATATTATAGTAATTTTCAACATATATTGGCGTAATATCTTTTTATTTTTTACTAATTTAAAATTTTATTAATTGTGAAATAACTTATAGAATTAATGATAACACAATACTACAAGTAATAAATAAAATATTACGTAGTATAACGTACCTCATGTAATATTTTTAACAAATATTAGTTGACTGTATTAATACTGATTGTCATTTATTAATATTAAGCTGATTAGAAAATGTAGAAAACGTACTTTTTTTGAAATATATATTTAGTGTACACTATATTATAAATATAATTAATACATAAAAAAAATAAATGTTAGAAAAATGAATACTTATTTTATGTAAATAATATTAAGAAATATATATTTAATAACATATAAATTAATTATTTAATTTTTGATATATTTGAGTGTGTTATAATATGTTGAATTGTGGAAAGAATAAACAATTGTGTGTGATAAAAATTTATTAATAGAAGGTAAAACGATGTTATAGTGGAAGCATAATACTAATGATTAAATTATCTTACATTTCATAAATAATTTTTTTCAAGTCTATCATTTCATTGATTGTGAACAAGTTAATAACTATGTACTAGCTTCCTCTATTTTTCACAATACATAAAACTGAAAAATTAAGCGCTTTTATTTCTCGTACAAATGTGTATTCTTTTTTTTTTAATTATATAATAAAAATAACAATGAATCTATTTTCTTAATTTCAATGTGTTAACTGTGCCTTATTTAATATATTCATATATAAAATTTACATATGAAAATATGGGAAAGGTTATTTGTATTCATTTGAACAAACAAACAAGTGTACTAGCTAAGGGATTCTAAGAGAAGACGAAAAAATTTTAAAAAAACTGTCATTCAACAAACATATGATGATATTTTTAATATAAGGAATGCTATGAAAATAATCATATTTATTGGAGGAAGTGATTTTTTTTCAATTACTATTCTTTTATGCTTGAATATTTAAGATTAGACTATTAATAGTAAAGAAAAATTGTCTTCCATTGCTGTACAATTTATTTATTTTAACGACAAAATTATAACTTTTCACTATACATACTTTATTGTTTTAAGACAATAGCGATCAATAAATAACTACACTTTTATTAAACATTTAAAAATAAAAAATTCAACGAATATTTCATATCCCATAAGGAACAAGGTGATTAACATTGCTAATATTTTACATATTTACACATAAAACAATATTTATGTTTTCTATTTGTCATATTAATTTTGATACATTTGTATATAGTATGAATTTATTATAAGAACAAATCTATCATTTGATATGTATATATTCTGTACGTTAATATGTTTCAATAATACTTTATTTTTGTGTCTGTTTATAATAGATTTATATGTATAACTTATATTTGAACTTGTTATTAATCTGATAATCCATATTACCAAGTTATTTGAATTTTTATATAAATATTAAAGAGGTATTCAACCTATAATACAGTAATTTTTATAAATATTCTTCAATATATATATGAAAAGAATTATCAACATTATTTTTAGGCAATAATTCTAAAAAAATGATATACTGTAGTTGTTATTATTAATCGTGATATATTATAAAAGTTATAGTCTATTAGTTATTTATCTGTAATTGTTATAATTCCGGTTATATGAAATTATTATGTAATATAATAAAGGTGCATCAAGGCAAAAAAAAAAAAATATATATATATATAAAATAATGTAATAATTTTTCGTTGTTACTTTTAAAATAAAAGAATATTAATAGAAGAAATATATGTAAAAATAAAAAGTTTATATTGAGTTTTCTATATTGTATAATCATCTTAATAATTATTTGCATTCATGAGTAATAAAAGGACACTATTATATACTATGTAAGAATATATTTTTTTAAATTAGTTTATATGTGTACGTTCTTTATTACATCTTATTATGATTATTTTTTGTACAATTAGTAATTCTTATTCATAATTTTTATGAGAAATATTGATATTTATTTTTTTTTTTTACATTAAGTTAAGAAATTTTAAATAATTATATATTTCAAGCATAATTATATTTGTCTATACATTTTTACTTATAAAATGTGTATCATTATATTATAAATGTAATTTGTTTTTTTATATAACTTTTCACATTATTGGAATATATAGAATGCGCATAAATATGTTGATGTATGTTTACAATAATTCAAGTATTGGCCTAATTAATATATATTTTTCTATAACTCTTGGTATAATATATATATATATATATATATATAAATGGTACATTCTTAATAAATTATTTAATAAATAATGTAAAATTCAGTTATACTTTTTATATCGGGTGTACTTCATGGATAAATTTGATTTTATTAAATAAAGTTATATTTTTTATATTGTTTCTTATTTTGATGATGATATTTTATATAAACTTATAATTTACGAAGAAATAACGCAACATGAACTATTCCGCGAGAGGATTTATATACATTGGACTATATCCAACATACCCACCACCATATTCCTGAAAATTTGCGAAATCTGGTGGAAATCCTCTGAAACTGCTAGGAATTTGACGGAATCGTCCTCTTCTTCCTCCAAAGAAAGATCCAACCGGAGTATACTAAATTTAAGAAGAAAATTTAAAGAGTTTAAAAGTAAATATATGATAACGAACATTTTTATTTTAAAGTAATATATACTTATGTTTATAATTATAAAACTTTCAATACCTTAAAAAGCAAAAATAATACACCCATCCCACCAGATACACCAAGTACAGGTCCTGGATCAACATTTTGTACAATGCTAGAAAAAGTGTTTTGCATCTGTCCTAAGAGGCCTGGGTCTTGTAATTGTTCCATTTTTATTCCTGAATTCTCTGATTCTCCAAAGGATTGTGAATTATATGGTTCTGCTAACCCGTTTTCTTTATTATATGGTAATAATGTACGTTGTATGATTGGTATTTGATATTGTTGTCTTTGTTCATTTGAGTCAGGTCGTACTAGCCCTGTTTGTACTTGTCGTCGTTGTTCTTCTGAATCCAAGTGTTCTGGTTGTGGTGGTCTCTGTAGTTCATCTCGTTTCAATTGTTCTTGCTCTAGTTGTTGCTTTTCTTGCGCTAGTCTTTGTTGTTCTTGCTCTAGTCGTTCTTTTTCTGCTAATTTCTGTTCTTCTTCTCTTTTTATTCGTTTTTCTTCTTCAATATCAAACTTTTCTTTTTCTGATAAACTAAAATGATCTATTGTTTTTAGACAATTTGTGTTTTTAGGCAATACATTTATATCTATTAATTTTTTAAGTTCTATTAGTTTATTAATTAAATTCTTATCAGTTGCTTCAAAATGTCTTATAGAATAATTATAATAAGAAATAATCATACTAAGGATATTACATGGATCATAATTTTCTGGTTTTTTGGATCCTACAAGAGTTATATATTTATCGTACAAATCATATAAGACTGTCATTTTATTATATACTTCATTAGCTAAGGGTTTTATTTCCCGACGAACATACACTAGCAGCACGGTGTCCAGAACCCTCATTTAAATGGTATTCCTTCACAAAGTCCTTGAGAATTTGATAGTTTGGATTTTTTAAATGCATATCATCTTTTATAACTTTTTTATTTAGTAAATAGTTAACATAAGTACAAGGTATACGTCGATCAGCATAATAAAAAACACCACTATCTTTTAAATAACTGGTTATATTTTTAAAAAAATCCTCATACGGTTTAATATTATTATGATGCTTTTTTATTTTTTCTGTGACTTCAGCTAAACTTTGGGGACCATACACACCCAGATCAATTTTATCGTATCTAGGTTTTAAAAACTCGTAACATTTAAAATTAAGATACTAAAGAGGGAAAATAATCAATTATAATTTATTTAGTGATCAAAAGTGTATAATATAATTTATATGCTTTAGGGTTCATGGGTATAAATCATTTAAATTTGTAATAATTATATGTATTTACAATAAAATATGGAACATTACTGTATCTGATCCACTTTGACATTGCGACATTGTACTTTGAAGAAAGAAATAAAAGGAAATTAAAAAATCCAATGATATATAAATTATTATTTTATAAAATATTATAGTGAAAATAAATATTGTTTATGATATACTTTTAATGTATCTTCAAATTTAATAATACAATCCTCTATCTGTATAATATTTCGATTAATAACAGAATACAGTTTATAATATAATTAGTAATATGTTAAATTATTAATATATACATATAGATAACCTATCCAATTTATCATAAAATAAATATTCATTCATTAAATTTACATGTAAATAAATATATTACAATAAAGTTATTATGGCACACAGTTATATATATAATTAATGAAAAGCGTTATTATGTACATTAATTTTTTTTATGATAATTTAATTTTTATCGTGATATCCAATTAGTATTTCACTAAAGTTTAATCTTTTTTAATATATGTTAATGTAAACATTTAAATATTATTTATTATATCGTACATTTATAGTTATCTCAATTGAATTTATATGATAATATATCGCATGATTCATTAGAAAGTCATTAAGGTAATTTACAAGAGTAAATAATTTAATGGTGAAAGCATAATTTTTATATCAAGAAAAAGGATATTTTATCAAAAGATTATTATATAATGAGAATATATTAAGTGTTAATATTATATAAGTTTAAGTTATAAAAAAAATAACTATAATGAAAAATTAATATTAATATAGTTATATTACATAATGAAATAGAAATATCTTATAAAATGTGTAATTATATATTTTTCTCCATTCTATCTTAACTAAACCTTTTTTGTATTTTGCTTAATATAATACAATAAGGAAATATAATAACAGATATGTCGTAAAAAATTAATTTTAGCATATAATGTTTTTTCTTATTTGTACATTAATCAAGAATAATTTATCTTTTTTCTTCTTATATATCTTGTTTTCTTTTATTTTTGAGTACTATTTTAATTAAGATAATATTTGTTCAGTATTATTATTTAGTGATGTAGAATGCATAAAAAAGTAAAATACAATATATATTTTCTTTTGAATATATAAAAATGAGTACTTATGTGAAAATTATGATTTCTGCTTAGATGTATATTATAATATATGTCAGTATATTTATTAATATAACGAAATTATCTTGATCGAATTATTTAAATTAAATGTGTACTATATAAAGTTTATAAAAAATAAAAATATTATATGTTAAATAGATATAATTTATATAATATATATTTCTTTCTTATGATGAATACATTCTGGAAAAGATATTTTATTCATTACGAAATTTTAAGAGAATTTATAAATCATTTCTGAGCTAAATCCGTAAAAATACTGTTATAAATTGTATATTTAATAAAAATTATATTTCTTTCATTAAGAAGTTTGTATTACGATATGTGGTTAACTTATTTTTTATAGCAAAAGTTATATGTTCAGTTCCCCATTCACTCCATATTTTATCCAAATTGTGTTCATCATAAGCATAATATATGAGGGATTATTTTTATTTTACATAAATCTTAATATTGGAAATTTATTAAAATAACGATAATAGAAAATATGAAAATTGTTTTATTATCATATAAATTGCGTGTTCAATAAGATGCTTAAATATAAATAATAGAATCTTTTATATATGACAAATAATTAGAAGAAGAAATGTAATTCATTCACCCAAATGTAATTTAGGATGATAATTCATTTAAAAATTAATACCAAAAAAATGTGAATTGAGAGAATATGTACATAAAAATATTAACAAATAAAAAGCATATATATAAATATGAGAAACAAATACATGAATAAAATAAATACTTATCTAAATTAACATTCAAAAGAATATAGTAGTATTATAAAATGGTAAATCATATATTTTCCTTAAGAGATTCAAGAGGTGATAGAAATAGAAAATTATGTAAAATCTTGTTATTGGTTATTTTAGTATGTTAATTAATCAAAATGTTAATTACATGTTGAACATTTTTTTTCAAGTACTTAATCTATATCTATCTGAACATAGGATTAATATTCTTTATGAGTAGAGACAAACTAGATATTACCGGATGGTCCTTGCTCAATTTGTTAATAATATTTTAAAGTTTATTATAATTACATAATCCTCTGCAATGATAAAATTTATCTTCATTAAAAAAATTTCCAAGCATGAATTATAACCTTTTCGTAACATTTATAATTATAATAGCAATGTATAATTTTATGTTCTTTTATTTTGTAATAATTTTTAAATAATTCACAATATATATACTTATAAGTATATGCTTTTTTCGAATATGATAATATTTAATATTAATGTATCCTTACGATAATACTTATTACAATTACATTTCAGTTCTTTATAAAATATTTATTTTGTGCTCCAGTAATTTTCATGTTTTTTCAAAGATCACCTTAGCATAAATTTCAAAATTCATAATGTACTTTTTTAGAGTTTTTTTATAACAAATCAACATAAGGTAATTAGTCGGTTAACAAAGGATACAAAGGTATTATATAAATATATGATTTAAATGTAATACTTAAATCCATCATTAAATTATAATAAAATTTATTATTCAATTATTTTCATAGTGTATTTCTATTTA
>NW_001850251.1:0-9550 GCF_000002415.2 Plasmodium vivax
ACATTTTCTCCACTATAAAAAAAATATATAATAACCTATTTTTACATAGAGAAAATTTATTTTATAATTATATATATTATTTATTACATTCTTATTGTTGTTTCTTTTTTATAATTATCTAAAAAAAACTAATATATACCTTATAATTTTTTTCATTATACTCGTTATTGATATTTATAATTTATATTATATATTATAATTATAATTGTCAATCTATTTTACGTAAGAAAAAAAAATTATTTAACATATAAATTGCATTTTTGCAAAGAATTTACAATAAAATATATGTGAAATCTACTATAATATTATGACTCATGCTTAACACTATCTTATATTACATATGATATGAGTTATAATTAAATACATAAAAGATATATTTTACACTAAAAAAAAAAAGAATGGATATACTATAAATATATTTTGAGTTTAACTTATAAGAATATTTTTCTATTTTTCAATTTATTATATCATTTGTTTGAATCATTATTTAATCCTTTCTATTAAACTAAATTTTACATGAACATATCTTTTTTAAAATAAATAATAGTAAAAGTGATCTTAAAATATATTTTATTCTATAAAAAAAAATTATTTATATTTATTTATGATGAATAAGCATACAATTACATATTTTGTTATATGACTTTTTTGATGTGTCAGCACACGCACATTTATATATTTCATTATTCTTCTATTGTGCGTATCCCAAATTTTGACCATAATTAAAAATGTCTAATTATCTTGGAGTATTTTTTATTTATATAAAAACCACAGCTCCGTATATTTAAATATTTAGTTTTTTAATAAAATTCTCTAATTTATGCTTCTATAAAATAAAAAGTTAAACATCATATATATTTTATATTTTTTCCAATAATTAGGATCAGGAATTAAGCAATTTACATACACAATATTATTATGGTAAATTAGATGAAGGATGGAAAAATTGTCAAGATTATTCATTCTATAATACAGCAAAAGAAAAATTAAATGAATACAGAGTACCTCGAGATGATTCTGATAAAATTCTAAAAGCCTTATGTTATGTATATAGAACGAGTTCAAGAAGTGAATTTTATAGCAATACCTGTATCTTTTTGTACTTTTGGTTAGGCGATATATTATTAAAAAAATTAACGGCAAAAGAATTCTATTCAGAAATTATTCTTAAACTTTTCCAAATCTTAAAAAATGATAATGGGCAGGTTTGTACCAATCCTTATCCTTATATGCATAAGGATGATTTTGAAAAAGTTAAACTAATTTTTGATTGTTCAGAAGATTACAAAAATTATAGTATGCACTATATTAATCATAATATATCCTGTAATAGTAAATATAAGACTTATTTTAACACACATATGAATATTTATGGCGAGTTTTACAATGAATGCGAAGTGGAAGAAAAAGAAAATAAGTATTGTGAAGAATTTAAAAAGTATTTTCCTGTTAGGAAGCAAAATCTTTTATCTAAATGGAAATGTAATTTACAAGAAATTGATCCACGTATTAAGAACATAGAAGAAGAGGATGAGAGAGAGGAAGAGGAAGTACATTCATCACCAAGGTCTACAGAGGAAGGACCAGGTTCAACATTATCACGAGGATTTACAGATGTAAGGGTGCCTGATGCAGGAATTTCCGATGCCCGTAGTCCTTATTTCGATGGAGCTGTTTCTGAAAATGGTAGTGCTGCAACTCTTTCAAATGATTCTACCACTTCTATAACATCTAAAAGTATAACTGGTGCTGTATCAGTTGCTGGATTTTTAGTTCCTTCTTATCTTATGTACAATGTAATTAGCATTATGATTATAAAATTAAATACCATATTTTACATTTAATTAAATTCATTCATTTTTAAATAAAACTACAAATTATATGTATAATATAAATTACTTTATTTATTAGTATACGTCCGCTGGGACCTGGATAAGCAAATTATTAGGAAGGAAAACAAGAACAAATTTTAATCCGTATGCAAATCCAGAGTTAATGGCAAATTTTTCTATGCCTGAGAATTTCTATTCAGAGAGAAGTAGATATAATATATCGTATGGTCCTGAAATGATTATCCCTTTAAAAAAGACACGCAATTATAATTAAAAAGAGTTTACTTTGATTAGTGCCATTCTACATATAAGATTATCCAAAAAGTTACCATGAAATATTTATTGACAAAAATAATGAGGAAATATAAATGAATATGTTTATCTAACAATAAATTTTTCTCAATTCACGCAATGAATAGTAAAATAACGAAATTATAATATATCGAAATATAAATTATAAATATATATTAATTTATTTTAGAATATATAAGGCCAAATAATTATTTGTATTATGATATGTAAAGTAGGTACCAAAAAAAATTATCTTACTAATCTTGGATTTTAAAGATTAAGATACATTTCTGTCAATAAATACAATGTAAACATCATATATATATTCGTTATTATACATTTTATGATATTTCTTATATAACAATCTCAAATTCAAGAAAAATCATAATGTATAGCAATTTAATATAAAGCACATAAACATATAATGCGATAGAAAATTATTACCTATTGCTCCATACACAGCGGTTATAGCCTTGTTTCAGTATATTTCTTACGTATTAGCATCTTATGTACCAATACGTAATGTATAAATATACTGCGCATAGTAGAAGTATAATATGTTGCACATGCATTTCATTTAATATATGTGTTTTCCAATCCGAATATTTTAGGAATATAGGAATCATATGCACGTATTCTTTTATATATATATATGTAAAAAAAAAAATTTAATACATTATTAACATAAGTTTATAAAATGTGTACATCATGAAATATTATATTTAAGAAAAATATTACTTTTATAAATAAAATATTTAATATAAATACTTAGTGATCTATCTCACAATTTAACAATTTTTTGTAATATATAATATATGTGTACAAATAAAAATTTTAATTCAATATTTTTATTTTTATAACAAAATATATAATGCCTTACCCAACCATTGAATACTCTGAAAATTAGGGTATAAGCATTGCATAAGTTGTACGTGTATTTTTTTTTTTTAATTCAAATTAATGAAATATATATTTTTATAATTCTAATATAATATAAATATATTTCTTCCATGAATTATACATACCTATACTTTTTTTAGTATTCTCCTTTGAAAACTATAATGTTATATGTATTTTATGTATAATTAAATAAACAATTGATTATGATTACTGATTCTGACCCCAAATGCTCACAATGTGGAAATAATATAAAAAGTAAATTAAAGAATGTGGAATAATTGAACTGTTTAAGCAAATTTGTCACATTATACTAAATATACTTGATTTTATGGGTAAAACTAAAGCATCGAATGATAATAAATCGTACAACATATGATATACTGGTTATATGATAATGTTATAAAAATTACTTAAAATTCAACTATAATTCGTGGTTTCTAAAATGTTTTATACATTACTATGAGTTATAGAGCTACTCATTTTAAATATATTTCCCTCACGGATTATAAAATACATAAAGGTGAATTTAGGGAGAAACATATTTTATATGAATTTATTGAATGTTATGATGATTATAAAATATAATTTATAGTCAAAGTGAACTATATTCTGCAATGTATTGCAAACATGTCAAAGAAAATTTTCGATTTTATAATGAAGTTAAAGAAAATTTTACGCATGCATATTTTTGTATATATTATGAAGTACTAAGAAATTTTAAACATATATCTTGTAATTCTAAGGAGCTAAATTTTATATATAATAAATGTAAATACACGAAGTTATGCACAGAAGGTTCCAACATATAAGGTAATTATCCAATTAAAAAAAAAAGAATAAGTACATTCATATTTCTATCATTAGGTAATGATCCAGATGATATTGTAAATATTGTATTCAATATAGTAATCATGTTAGTTCCAATTTTGGCAATATACTTAATTTTGTTTAATGTAAATATATAACTTTTTTGAAAATATAAATAGACTGTAATATAATATATATATTATTTTTCTACTATTAACAAGGATAAGAATATTTAATCCAACATTTTTAATAGTTTATTCCATTTGGAAAAACACCAACCAAATTAAAACGAGAAAGAACAAATTCACGATGAAAAAAAAAAATATATTCAAGATTACAAGAAAAATTATGCTGTGTATGTGGATAACGAAATGAAAAGCAGGGTTCATTTATTCGTTCATGCTACATAAAATATAATTGAAATTTTGATTAAATGAATATATAAATCACGCAAAAAAATATGGTATATTTAAATATCATTAACTTGCAAAGTGTAGTAAAGTAAATATTATTATTTCTTTCTATTTTTTAGTATATAACCTGGGGCAATGTTTATTTTTAATTTTTTTAAATCCTCCTTCTAATACATGTATTAATAAATATCTGTAACTGAAATTACTTTTTCACCGAAAATTTGCTTTTATTTTATTTGGTAATAACTTGAAATAAAAAATGAAACAATTAATTATTATTAAAATAGTATTATATAAATATATTAGTAATAACTAACATGAGAGATATTATAATAGAAATATCTATTTAAATATACCTTCCATATAAATGTTTATAAAGTTTATAACTAATGTTAAATGCTATATATTTATTGGAGAAAATGGAGATTAATATAAATGAACGTGTGTTAACATATCCATTATGTGCTTATATATACTCATAACAACCACTATTTTCATTTTATATATTACGAAAAAAAAAAATTAATGATATATGTGTGGAATTTCCTTATTAACTGATAAAATTTATATTTTAAAAAAAATAGCAATATTATTAATTTCTCTAATATGATACATGTTTTCTATATACGTTTAACTAATAATAAAAATAACAAGAAAAACATGCATGAAAATATTTTTTATTAAATTTCACTCAAGAGGATAAAAATATATATTATATTTGAGCTAAAATTAACAGAAAAATATTTTGCATGGAAATAAATGTGTCCTCAATTATTTAAAATTGTATGTTAAAATTAAGTTTACTTTAATATATTCTACTATGAATATTATATAAAACTAATTACATGAATTATAAAACATATTTAAGTGCAATACTCCATTCCCATAATTATATTTTCGTATTTGTGCAAAAGAAATGTATTTTCAATATTATTTTATTCCACATTCTAAAGGAGATTTCTCTAATATTAAGAAAATATAATTTTAATTTAAATAACGTTCTAAAAAAAAAATAAATATTAAAGCTATCAGTGATAAAAAGCGATGTACCCATGACGTATGATGAATGAATAAAATGAACCAATTGGTTATACTTTAAAATTAATGATTTATGACAAATTCTACTATTATTTTATTAAACTATATTAATGATCAAAATAAAAAAAAGTTTCTATGACAAGATAGATTGGATAATAATATGTTAACACATGAAATTCATAATATATCAGGAATTCATTTTATTTTAAAATTATATTAAGATTGATTTATAATTAAATACATTTATCATTTAATTTGCATTATATTTAATGTGAATATACTACATCTTCTTAATACATAATTTTCGTTTACTTAAATATCTATTTTTTGATATAAAAATTTTACATTTTACCGTAAATTATTTACCCTCGAATATTACATTAAGGATCATCAAATAAACTGTGTGATATCTTATTGTTTACTATAAATTAAGATAATTATAAATACCACATATAATAAGCATTAGTATATTATATATAAATATTTAATACAAAAGAGTATTCCAAAAGAATACGTTAATAAAAATTAAATTATTATAATAAAAATCACTGCACATATCTATTTTTTCTATAAATTGATAATTTCCCTGTGTATCGTGCTAAGCTACTGAGCCAAATTTTATTATATGAATAACTAAATAAATAAGCATAATATACAAGTTTATTTATTGTTGTGCTATAAATTTCATTATAAAATTTAGAACAATATAATATATAAAATAATATCTAAAATTACATGATTAAATTTAAAATATCTATCGAAAAAACATTGTTTAAATGTTATTTATATCTTTCTCTAATATTTTAGCGAATAATAAATTAACAATTTTTTACAACAAGTTTAATTGTTTTTAATAAAAAATGAAGAAGAATCCATGTGAAGGGAATGCAAAAAACGTAACTCATCAGTTTTTATTTAGCATATATAAAATAAATATATATTCAAATAATACATATGAAACTTGTATAACATTAAAATTTATATATTTTAATTTTATTTTAATTTCGTTATAAATTATGATTGATCCTTTTTCCCTTTAGTATCTCCATTATAATTGTTACAATACGTTATATGAGTACTTCAAGAAATTAACTTTTAGTACGACAGATGAGGATAATTTAGAAAAAACCAAGACAGAGTTACAAATGAATACAAGAGAATATTCTGCGTATAATAATCATTTTAAAAAACTAGCAACGTTTTTGAATGGAAATCATGCTTTTATTGAATATACTCGTGTTCCAAGTTGTATTTATATTAACTACTGGTTAAATAAAAATATTCAAGAAGAACATAATTCCCTATATAATGAAAAATCTTTTGATATCTTCAAAGAATTTACCCATACTTACTCAAAAATAAAATATAACAATGAAAATAATTCATGTAGGGAATATATAAAACTTCTAAACCCGATTGAATATCATAGAATGGGTATCTTAAATACGTTGTATAATCTGTATGATCTACTTGGATCATCCGTTTACCATAATTACCCACATCCACCGTGTACTTTTGTTAGTCTATTAGCTAGAGAATATAGGGATATTTTTAGTTCTCCTGAAACGTATAAAGATTTATTTAATCAATTAAAATCACTTAAAGATTTAATTGTAAAAAGAGAATTGCACCTTAAATTAGAATGTCCAACGAAATTTTCACAGATAACATTACCAAAGGAAGATACCCACAATTCTGTAGGACATAATGTAGAGAAAGATACGAAAGTAAGTTTATCAGTTCCATCAGAAACAGATTCAACTGGTCTACAAGGAAAAAATTCAGATAGTAGGACAATTACAGAAGTAACATTACCCCTATCAACTAATCTAGGACAAACAGAATTAAATCAACCAGAGAAACCAGCAACAGGGGTAACAATCGAAAATCAACATTTAGTAACGGCCCAAGAACCAGCGCATTATTTGGGAAGGACACCAGAAGAAGAAGTACATGGAGAAACACAACATGCACAATATCGAAGATTACCAGAAGCAAGTTTCACAGAACAAAGAGTTGATGACCCATATAACACACTCAACGTGTTTTCATATCAAAGGCCTCACCATGTAGATATTCATACCCATCCAGAAAAATCAATGTCCCCTACGAGTCAATCAGAAGATGTAGGAGTAATGACAAATATACAAAACGCTTTTTCTAGCATTGTACAAAATGTTGATCCAGCACCTGTTCTTGGTGTATCTGGTGGGATGGGTGTTTTATTTGTACTTTTTAAGGTATTCAAAGTTTTAAAAATATAATCATAAGTCTATATTACTTTAAAAAAAAAATTATCGTTATCATATAATTATGTTTAAAACTCTTTAAATTTTGCTCTTAATTTTAGTATACTCCATTTGGATCCTTTTTTGGAGGAAGAAGAGGACGATTCCGTCAAATTCCTAGCAGTTTCAGAGGATTTCAACCAGATTTCGCAAATTTTCAGGAATATGAAGGTGGGCATATTGGATATGGTCCAATCAATATAAATCCTCTCGCGGAATAGGCCGTGTTGCGCTATTTCTTCAAAAATTATAAATTTATTTAAAATATCATCAAAATAAGAAACAATATAAAAAATATAACTCTTTTTAATAAATCAAATTTATCTATGAAGTAAGCACGGTATAAAAGGTTTAACTCAATTTTGCTTTATTCATTAAATAAATTATACAGAATGTATCATTCATATAAATATATTATTACAAAAGTTATGCAATAATATAAATTAATTAGGCCAAAACATATACTATTGTAAACATGCATCAAGACATTTTTGCACAATAGATACATTCCCCAAATGTGAAAAGTTATACAAAAAAAACATATTACATGTATAATATAATGATATACATTTTATAAGTAAAAATGAATAGACAAATATAATTATGCTTGAAATATATAATTATTTAAAATTTTTTATCTCAATGTAAAAAAAAAAAAATAATTATCAATATATCTCATAAAAATTCAGATTAAAAATTAATAATTGTACAAAAAATAATCATAATAAGATGTAATAAAGAACGTACACATATAAACTAATTTAAAAATATACATTCTTACATAGTATATAATAGTGTCCTTTTATTACTCAACAACGGAAATATTTATTAAGATGATTATACAATATAGAAAACTCAACGTAAATGTTCTTTTTTTCCATATATTTCTTCTATTAATCTTCTTTTATTTTAAAGTAACAACGAAAAATTATTACGTTATTTTATATATATTATGTATATATATTTYTTTTTTTTTCCTTGATGAATCTTTATTATATTACATAATAATTTAATATAACCGGAATTATAACAGTTATAGCTAAATAATTAATAGACTCTAATTTTCATAATATATCGCGATTAATAATTATAACTACAGTGTATCATTTTTTTAGAATTTTTACCTAAAATTTATATTGATAATTCCTTTCAACCTCATATTTACTAAAATTTTATAAAAATTACAGCATCATAGATTGAATACATCCTTAATTTATATTTAGATTATTAATAAATTACTTATCCCAATTGTGAGACTAGTAATATGTTCACATATAAGTTATATATACACTATTTAATAATTGTGCAACATTAATAAATTATATAGATATATGAATATGCATAATAGTTACATCATAAATGATAGAGTCATTGTTATGTATGATTCCTGTTGTATACAAAATTATCAAAATCCTTATAACTACAGAAAAACATAAATATTAGCAGTGTACACAATTTTAATCATTATTTTTTCAACTTCATTATTTTGTGGATAGTAAGTTATACTTATATATATACAGAATAATTATACCTATGTACCCTTTCCGAAAAAACTTTAATATTGCCTTTTATATTAAATTAATTAATAATTAATCATTATTATAAGCACATATAGCAAAATACTATAATTTTATATTTATTTGAAAAATCTTTTTTAAATGATTTCTTTCTATAATAAATATTAATATTATAGCATTAATGGACAAAGTATGCTAACATAATCATTATAAAATTATTGTATATTTCCACATACACTATTAGCAACTATTCATCAAAAATATACGCATGCAATATTTCTTATACTAAGTAATAGTAAAAAATAATATAATTATTATTATTTAGATAAATTTAATAATTTTTTAATTTTAGTTTGTGTTCATAATATTTGTAATATTAATTTATAAATCTCATAAATGAAAACAAAATCATATATTACATATATATTATTTATTAAACTATAATGAAATAACACTTTTAATAT
>NW_001850250.1:0-6041 GCF_000002415.2 Plasmodium vivax
CCTATTCTTTTTAGTAAGAACCCTCCACAAAGGAGTGTACTATAAAAGAAAAATTGGTAAATTTATAATATAATTATTATATATAATTAAAAAAATATGAATAGTTTTTTTAAGGCAAATAAATTTTAGTTTACTTTAAAAAGAAGGCCCAATAACATAACAATTCCCATGGGTGCTGACGCCTTTATCATATTATCCTTATTTTCTTGTATTACGTTGAATACACGACTAAGTGTACCTAACATAACGTTATTACTATCAGAAGTTATTTCAGTATTTTGTGCTTCATTACATGTACCTTCAGTACATAAACGTTCACTATCATGTGTATGGACATGAGAAAATTTAACACTTTTAATTTCGCTATCAGGAACTATATAATTAGCGGACATATCAACAACAGTTATACCATTATTACCTGCATTACTAGGAGCACTGGAGAGAGATGCACTAACAACTTCTTCGGTACCGGTACTTTCAGGATCTGAAGCAACTGCACCAGTGCTTTCTCTATCAGTAGTTGTAGAAAGAGAATCTTCATCAGCACGTTGTACAGAACCAGGAGTACTTTCAGTAAGAGATAAATTATGAGCTGCATCTTTAGTAACACCCTTATCATCACCACTTACCCCTGCAACGATTTTACTAAGAGAATCCTGAGATGTAGAATGCTTAGCGTCTAAAGGATTACGACTATGTTCATTAGTTTGAATACCTTTTTCAACTAAATTTTTTCCCGTTGTAGTAATAGTTAAATCAGAAGTTGCTCCAGAGATACATTGTGAAGAATTATCAGTTAGAGGACTACCCAGTTCACTATTTCCCGAATGGACCGAAGCATCTAACTGTTGTTTCTGAGTTTCTACCATTCCCGAGGTTGTAGAATGATGATCACCTACTTCTTCAGATGTTTTATCATTCATTCCAACAGAACTAACAGAAGGCATTGTTATAGAATAAGACTGTGAAACTACGCTTTCTTGCCTTAATTTTTGTAAATTAGCTTGATTTTGACCTTGTTCTTTAAGATTTTTTATTTCCAAACTTTTGGAATCAGTAGGTACWAAGAATGGGACCAATTTTGATTGTGATTTACCATCATCTGTTGCTGCTGTTCCTTTTTTACAACTATCACGGTCTTTACAATGTTTTTGTGCAGTAGGTTTAATTATTGGAGGTTTTATAGCAGGAGGTGCGACATTATAACATGTACGATTCCGTTTACATTTTTCTGTAAATTTCTTTATTGTATCATCTTCAATTAATTTAACATTTACATATTTATTGTCATAACATACCTTTAGATCTTTATCTGTATCTATTATATATTTATATAATTGATCCCATTCTTTGTATACATTTCTGCCACTAATTTTATAAAAATCGTTGATTTGTTTTTCAATATTTTTTTTAACTGTATGATATTTATTTAAGCAACTTCCTTCTTGGCTTCTAAAATAATTACTATAGATCCGACGATAAAATTCAATCATACTGTTCTTTATTTTTTATTATGCGATATTTCTTTATTCTTCCTTTAAATAAATAATTTGGAAAAATAATTTATATATATGTGTAGACACATCCGCAATTTGAGATTTAAAATATTCCTATTATAGCTTTATATTATTTTTGTTAGGTACGTATAATTAGTCATAATAATAAATGTCATGAATAAATATGCCTTGATATGTCAGTAGCAGGTTTTAACATATACGGATTGGTTTAAATGTTAAAACTCGCACATGAACAACTATTTATATTAAAAACTGAAAAAATGATTGAGTTTGGTAATTTATGTTTAAATGTTTTTTTTATATTTTAATGTATTAGATGTATACATCACAAATGTCCATTAATTCTAATATGATGTTTTCAAATTGATTGATGGTAAAATATTCATAAAGAATATTTTTATAATGCACAAAAGCAGATAAAATAGTAAATGCTATATAGTTTCGTCTAATTAAGATGAAAAAATAAGATAAAACGTGTTTCACTAATTATTATTTACATAAGTGTATTTATTCTTTTCCATTATTAATAAGGTACACATAAGTTTATTATTATCTACGTTTGCGTCTTTATGTCTCTTTCATTTATCAAGTTTTGAGTCATAAACTTTCATTAAAGTTACTGCATTTCTGTTTTGTTTCCAAATAAATTTTTTACTGCTTACGGATATGTACAACTGTTGTTAATATGCTAACAAATTATAATTTTCACAATGTGCTATATAATAGTAACTAATATACAAATTGTTAATAATACGCAGATTTACATTATAATTGTAAAAACTACTTGTAATTAATTTATCAATTAAATACGTAAAAAAAATTGTATAACTCTACTGATCCAAAATTAACAACTTTGTGCTTTTATGGTATATTTAAGAGCTATTAATTTTGCTGAGCTATTTTCCCTGTTGATTACGAGCATAAATGTCAACATATTTGCTTCTTTCAGCATTACAAATATTCTTGATTGTACAATTAAAATGTTACAATGTAAAGGATTAACCATAAATCTTATTTAACAAACAATCGATCAAGCAAACATTTCCATTAACTTTTTTAAAATTATTAGTATCTATGCAGAAATATATATTTTTCATTAATMCAAAAATGAAGAAAATAAATGGAACATATAWTTATCGCAAAGAATAATAGAACTTCTTATATAAAGAATAATATATAAAAGAAGATCATATTTTTTTATTACAATAATTTGTTCGCAATGTTTTCATTCAAAATAATAGATTAAAATGAATACTAATTTTTAATGTGGTAAGCACGAGTATATTAATCTGTTGTTTGCATCATAATAATTTCTCTTGCAGCAAGTATATTTTTTTACATTTAACCAATAAAATGTAGATTTATAGCATATATTTAATATAGAAATACAATATAAACCCAAGTATTATAAATAATTGTAACAGTATTTGAATTCTTTGGTTCATTAAAAATATGAATCACGATTTCTTCTTTTATTTTTCATCTGTAAATTGATG
The DNA here is from genome assembly GCF_000002415.2 of Plasmodium vivax. Classification (NCBI taxonomy): domain Eukaryota; phylum Apicomplexa; class Aconoidasida; order Haemosporida; family Plasmodiidae; genus Plasmodium; species Plasmodium vivax. The sequence continues at coordinate 3,014 of NW_001850250.1, forward strand.
TATACTACGATTTTCATTTAATATAATTTCACGAAATTTTATAAATTGGAAAGTAAATAATGACAATMCATAATAATTAAAACATTTTGAACTATTTATAAAAAGAAACATATTTCATAGTTAGAAAATCATATACAGTGTGCTACTTTGTATTTATATTTGGAAAATTAGCTGCTATTAGAATACTTGATCTATTTAGCATTAGATGTGCAGTATAGATTATTACAACATTCCGTCAATTTCAGGTTTTATATAATTCTATGTTTACATTTAAATGGATCATATGATAGTTATTAGTTTAATAATGTAACTTTGTGAGAAATATCATCATGCATTAATTAATTAGATGTTTTTTCCAATCCCCTAAAAATATATTGTTCACACATTTATTTTTTTATGTGTTCCTTTTAAAATTAGAACAGAAAATAAATGCGCTTTATAATAGTTACTATGTAATTTTTGTCTAATAAATTTTTCTCTTTCTATTGTGCTACAATGTAGTCTTCATTTTTATAGTTTTAATTTTAAGCATTTCATATGCTATGGTTGTATTTATGTGACTATTCTTTTTAAAAAGTTATAATCCCATTACACATTGTATACATTTTGATTGCTTCCCCACGAGTTCTATTTTATTGGGTATATAATAAAGCAAAAAAGTACGTGTAAAAAATAAAAGAAAAATGACACAAGTTTGTAAAATTTTTCACATAAAGACAATAAATTAAGAATATTTTACAAACTAAAAAATATGGTGAAATACAAAGAGAAATTTGTTTGCTATGCAATTATGTAAGTTGGTAATTATTAATATATGTATGCAATTATATTAAAGTTATTGTTCTACGTAGTACATGAGCATGTAATTGATTAGAATAATGAAACACGTCGTTGTTGTTGACAAATGGTTATACTTAAGGAGTATACAGACTTATTACGTATGATATTTTTAAAGTCTTTTTAGTATGAACAAAGTTCACAACCTAATAAGAAGTACATATGCATTATTGTACGAATATATTTATATGTATAATCTATATGATAATTAATATAACATTGTTTAATCAGTAAATATATGTTTATTATGACATCAGTCATTCTGCCATAAACAACAGGCATAAAGCGTAAATCAGTATAATTATTCAGTTTTTTCTATAAGTTTGAATGGACAGTGCGGAACTCTTTAGACCATGAAATTAAAGGATAACTTATGTTGTGTGTACTTATAAATAGTTTTTAATTTTGATTTTTAAAAGAAATAATTATGCATCTTGGTAATGTATGATAGCAATTACGTTTATATAATATGTTAATATTATTAATATGATTATCATGTTTTTTATGTCTACCCTGTCTTTCATGTTTTTATAAAAATTCAGAATATAACATTTAATTCGATATCTACTGGTTGTAAATGAAAATTCTGCCGATGTATTCCTAATTATATTGTAGTTCTTTCCTATTATTTTTCTGTATTTTTATCATAATAAAATTGCACAAAATTGTAAATAGTGTAATTATAAATATCTGCCCTTTTATGTGATTTCTCTTTTGATTATTGTAATTATTTTGAATTCCATATCGAAGCATTGTTATTGTATTGTTTACTTATGTTACTCAGACAGTTACTGTAATATGCATATTCATTTTCTGTATCATAATTTTTATCTTATAAGGGGTTAATGATTATAAGGTAGTTAATTTTGCATAGAATGATAAGGAAAATTATAGTGGGAATTTTCTGAATTAGAATCCATATATTCTGATGTTCTTTGCAGCCACTGTTCAGCTAAATGTTTATTAGTAGTTTGCCTTAATTTTTCCTTTTTACTTACTAAAGAACGGATGAGTGGTCCAAGGGCTGTGTACTATTATAGAAAATGTAAATTAAGGTATCACAAAATAATTTTTTCGATAAAGGTAAAGTTATGTTAGTAATTAATGTATGATAATAGATTTAAAAATTATGTTATTTATACTTTATACAAAACCATGGAAGTGAAAAAAACTCCTGATACTGATAATCCAGCATAGTAGATAGGTTTTGAAGGTCCATTTTCGGTTAAATTCGCATCTGTCGATGGTAGATGAAATAAGACTGGATGGTCATCAGGATTAACTTCTTGTCGAGGGTGACGAAATTTTGATTCAGCAAGACCATCTTCTGACTCATCAAGTGCATTATCTGGTTCAGAAGGTTCTTGGAGAACATCAGCATCATCCTCAGTATGTTCATTGTTCCCATCTATATCTGGAGGTGTTCCGCATTTGTTTATAGTTGGTCTTACATTATCATTTTCTAAAATAGTTTGACTATTTGAATCAAATTTAGGGAATGTTTTGGCTATATTATTTAAATCACAATCTTCAGAAATATAATACCCATAATTGTCAGTACCAAGCGGATAATCAAAACATTTATTTTCATCATAAAAATTTGCATAATATTTATTTGTGAATTCAGAAAATAATGAACATGTTTGATTAACTTTATTTTTCCTACTTATGGATTTTTCGCATAAATCTTTAAAATAATTCCTATTTACGCAATATACCATCAAATTCATCCTCTTTTTAATTTCTGATGCATTTTTTTCTTGTTTTTGTCTTTTACATACGGGGCTTCGATCTCTTTCTCCTTGTGATAAACGTTCCCATATTTTTTCGATATATTTCCATTGATGATCACTTATTTCATTTTTATCCTTCATATGTATGCTTTTTTGTTCATCGAGCCAAAGATTTAAATAATCACAAAAATTTCTACGCTTTTCTTCATCCCGAGGAGTTAAATATGTATAACCTCTGTAAACAGAGCAAGCAATATTTGTTAGTGCTTCATTTTTTTCTGTTACAATATCTGTTAAATAATCAGAAGTTGAAAATCTTTGGCTGTTTTCTTTAAAATTTTTTATTTGTGCAATAAACATATTTAATGGACAAGTTTTTTCATAAACCTCCTAAAATTAAAAGGATAATGATAAGAATTACATGCATATATAAAAGAAATAACATAAATGTTATATTA
>NW_001850249.1:0-2898 GCF_000002415.2 Plasmodium vivax
GTGTGATATATGCAAAGATATAACATTTATATAATAGAAAATTTTCGTTAATGTGTATTAAAAAATGTTTAGAATAGTGTTATTACAAACCTTGTAGAAATATATGAAAACAAAAGTTATTATTGACATTGCCAAGGTTACGTTTAAAAAATTTGCTACTGGATTATATCCTACTGGTGTTAAGTATTGCATACTGACTGAGCATTTATTTTCTTTTTTGGAACTATGTCCCTCATATTCTTTTTTAAATTTTTCTAAACTATCGCAATAATCAGGGTTATACACCCATCTGCATTTAACTACATATGATTCATATAAATTAGCACATTTATCTCCTTTATCACAGGTTTGCTTTTGTTCCTGTTCTGATTCTGTTTTGTACTTAATAAGATATTCATACAGTTCATATAGTTCTTTAAGATCATTATATATTTCTTCATTAATGTACTTTTTGTACGTTTGACAATCATTTAATTTTTTAATTTTATCATAAAACTCGTCTAATAATTCATCACTTGAAAAACGAACCTTGTCCTTTAGCGTATCATAAAGCCAGTAATTGATGTATGTACAAAATGCAGGTTTGTATTCTTGATTACTTTTGTTATCCTCTAGATGTTTAACAATTTTTTTGCATTTATCGATAAATTGTGGTTTATCACCATATGTGTTTAATTTTGATTCACTAAAAGCTTCACATTGTTCCTTTATTTCTCTATCATTAACAACCTGACTCACAAGGATTTTTGAATCAAAATCAGGAAATCGGTCTACGTAAGTATACTAAAAATGTAAAAAAATATTTTATTATAAAAATACATGAAATAACATTTTAATAAAAACATCTAATAGGTAAAATAAACAAATTTTATATAGAATACATTGGAATAGAAGTATTAATATAAAAATTTAATATATACAATTGAATTCTCCATAATTGATTTTAATATTTTTTCATAACATCAAGATAAATGAATCCTTTGAGTTTTTTGAAAGAGATACACTAAGGGTATATATTAACTAAAGGTAATGTATTGGATATATAAACAGATTTTTAATATTTAGAAAAAAACTTTATAAACATATGATATTTATATTTATTTATAGTTAAATTTAGACTAAAATTTAGTTATAATAAATAAATATACAAAAGAATAATATTTATAAATATTGAGCATAACAAAATATGAAAGAGGAATATATATGTTGAAGTAAAAAAATAATATTTATTAAAACTTCGCTTTCATTCGTTTGTATTTATATAAGTATCATGTAATTTTTTTATATTAATGAACTTTACATTTGTATGAACACCTATAAGTAAAAATTAATGTAGGCATATCTTTTAATATGCTCTTTGGTATTTTAATGTATTATATGCAGTTATAATAAGGTATGGATGTTATATAGCATAATATTATAAGAAGTATTGGCTACTTATTAAAATTATGAACTCTATTATTTTGTTCAATATTGAACTTGTATTAGAAGTTAGAAAAATACATAATTGTGTTCTTGTGTTATGGATTATAATGTAAATAATAAATAGTTAATTAACAGAATCTAAAATATTATTATAATAGTAATATATTAAATAAAATATATTTCTTCTCATAAAAAACCTTGTATTATCAGAAATTATATTTGAAAATAATGTTATAAACATTACCTAACAATTTATAATGATAAAAGAATTACACGGAATACTCTACTTCTTAACGTAGCTAAAATTTTGTGTTTTAATTAATTTACTTAATCATATTTTTTTCTAGTAGAGTAAATTTTTTTCATAATTATTATTATTATAAATGAATGAAAATATAAGTAATAAATAAATCGACCTTGCTTACTAACAAAAATAAAGAAAAATACACTCAATGTTATATAATATATTATAAAACATTGATTGTAACTGTAGTTGATTAAGAATTCTATTACACCATATAATATATTTGAAAATGCTAAAACTAATTCGTAATGTTAATTTCACTATCTCAGACAATACTATATTATCAAAAGCTAATATTGTCATATTTTTCAATATTATATATATTTTGGCTATTTCATAGTATGTATTCTATACAATTATACTTTTTTATAATTTTAAAAATTTTTAAAAAATGATACCAAGACAATTTTTATATAGGGAGATAAAATTATTGCTCAGCGCTCAAGAATGTGATAATATTGATTGAATAATACAATTATATTATCCCATTTTAACCACAAAAATTTCTTAACAGTATCATATATGAATGTCTATAAAACTGTTAAAGGTAACAAAAAAGAAATATGTTTTCCTAATAATGGGGTACTATGTGATTAACTTTCTAATCAAGGACGTGAATAAATCAGAGTCATTTTTAAACATTTTATTAATTTTTTAAATAAGATATACACATAAACCTGAGTACTATTTTAGTAGGGTTATATATTTTATATGCATTTGCTATGAAGAAGTAGTATATGATTTCTCTTGCTGATTAAATGTATAAAAATGTTTTTTTTTTTTTTTCTTTATATAACATAAAAATATCATATTATTTATTATGTTATATAAATCAAGTATTATTTTCCTATAGAGTAATATTACCTTTAAAAATATTGTGTTATCTTTAAATTATAAAAATGTCCCCAACAGCTTATGATACATTTAATATAATAATAATTAGGTATAGTAAAAACAAATATCATATTTTTTTATACTACTTTAAAAATCTTAGTAATTGTAAATGGCTCAATTATAAAGTTTGAAGAAAATGTCCAAAATTGTGTATATTTAACGGGGCATTTATCTGTATTATTAATATAAGAAAAAAATTATTTATTATTATAATATTAAAATGTTAATGTTTTCAAATTAATAATATTGTTAGTACGTAGTTATTATATTCTCAT
>NW_001850248.1:0-5756 GCF_000002415.2 Plasmodium vivax
TTGAAACTATAGATGTTAACATATAATATATTTTAGCTACTAACACAATATTCATATGTCATAAAGCATAATGTGCAATTACCCTGTTGTAGTAGAAAAGGAAGAAAATTGTTCCAAGTACTGCAATGGCCATGATAACGTTACGAAAAAAGTTTGAGTCCAACTCTTCATGTGTAGTCCTTAATGTATTAGTGGAATCCGCAATTGTCAGAGGAAGTGCGTTGCTTGCAGGCTCTGTAGTATAAGATGATATCGCATGGACACCCTGTTCAACGCTCTTTACTGGCTGTGAACCTAAAGCTTCTTCATGTTGCATAGTACTTGGCATTTCAGCTACTACCTCTTCAGTTGTTACTTTTTCAACTGTTAACCCTTCTGCTGTTTCATCTTCATTTGCTTCCTCTTCAACTTCTTCCCTTTCAGCTGATTCTTCTTCAGAAACTGTTTCTTCAGGTTTTACCTCTACGGGTTTTGCTGCTGCAAGTTTTGCCCTTTCAGATTCTGCTGCTTCAAGGTTTGCCGTTTCAGGTTTTGACGCTACGGGTTTTGCTGCTGCAGGTTTCTCCTCTCCAGATTCTGGCGCTATGGGTTCCTCTGCTGGTGGTTTTGCCGCTACGGGTTTTGAAGGTGCAGCTTCTGACAGTGCAGGTTTCACAGGTGCATCTTCTGTAGGTGCTGGCATTACCGTTGCAGGTTTTGCCGCTACGGGTTTTGGAGGTTCAGCTTTTTCTTCTCTAGATTCGGATCCATCAGGTTTTAACCCTACAGATACTTGTACTGCTGGTTGTACGGATATAGTTTTTTCCGGTGCAGATTGTGCTGGGGRATCTGCTGCTTTTTCCTTAGGTACTTCTCCAGCTTCTAACTTTTCCTTTGATTCCTTTCCCGTTGCTTCTGCACTTACTTCATCTTCCTTTGCTTTCTTTTCTCGTTCTTCCTCTCCACCTCCTGGCGCTTTAACAGCTTCTACTACACCTGTACCTCTGTCACGTGGTGCCTCCACTTTTTTGTCTAATGACTGAAGTTCTTTTTTTAACTGAGTTAATAAATCTTGAGGACTGTACTTATTTTCGCATTTGAAATAATGTTCACAAAGTCCAAATGCATCCAGGTCTTCTCCATCACAACAATCTTCTTCTTTATTTTCATATAAAGTTTTAATATAAGTAACATAATTCACATATTTTTCACACTTAGACTTATCAGAATCGTTGCATTTAATATCTTGGTGATTTTCAAAATAGTCGTGCAAATATTTCTCTTTTTTCCAAACATCAGGCGAACCAGATTCATAACATTTGCATGGTACCATTTTAGATGATGCTGAAGCAAGTGTTGATACAATATTAAAAAGTTTCTCAGCAACAGCATAATTAGTACCTTTCTTACTTCCATTATAATATTTTTTCTCTATATTGTCAAAGAACCAGTGTTGAAAGTAATAACAACTATTTTTAATCTTCTGATCATTCTCTAATGCAGATAATTGGCTTACATTTTGTACAATCTGCTTACAAAACGTTTTATCCCCTTCATCTTTACTTCCTAGATTATTGCAATGATTACTGTTTTCATTTTTAATGTCTACTTTATCAAATTTTTCATATTCTTTATATGACGGTAAGTTTTCCAGTACTTCAACCTGTGATTTATGTTGCAAAAGTAAACAGTATTATGTAAACATACTTTTTCATTAAATATAATACATTTTATAAGATTTATAATAACATATAATATACAAATAATAAGTAAGTTATATATTAAAATTTACCCAATTATTCTCTGGTGAAAGTGCCATCTTGATATATCATGTATTAACTCTATGAAATAATGAGTCTCATAATTAGATGTATATGGACATAGGAAACATTAAAAAGCTTGACCTATTGATATATTTTGCATTACTCTATATTAATTTTTAAAATATTACGTGTTTTCTATTTTACTATGCTCCCATATTTTTGTTTTTGATCAAGCTTTATTGCATCCTACTATGATTATACAAAATTGACCTTCCTCATGCATAATGTTCAAGGAAAATAGAAAAAATATAATTCCATACAAAGCATAATATTGTACAAGAAATTTTTTTTTTTGGAAATTTTGACGCATTAAAACGCTATATAATAAATGCGCATTGCCATGCGAAATAGAACATATAATATTAAATCGTCACAATATCTAACTACAATTTGCATTGAAGCTGTTATGTTAATTAAACCCCATTTACTTAATAAATGTTGTCTACATGAAAATCCCGTTTTTTACGTAATTAAAAATATTTATTTAATTTTATAAAAATAAATGACGATAACAATGCCTTTTTCGTTTCAAAAAATATCGTTTTTAATTATTTTGGTGTTCTTTTCACGAATTATAAAAGTTATACCTTAATTTACACTTATATTCTATAAAATATGCCTAATAGCATATTATAAAAATTTTCCTAAGAAAAAACTTTCGTACAAAATTGGTATCTAAAAAATGTTACATAATTGATGCATCCGAACCTTTAATTTTTTTACAGTAAAATACTACTTTTTAGTAATTCTAAAGTGTTTTTTCGTTAAAAAGGTTTGAAGAAAAATAACAGAAAAAAAGGAAAAAATTCAAAATTTTAATGTCATTTTTGAATATCTATCTCGCACAAAATGTTGAACAAAACTATGCATATAAGCATTCACATTTCTTGGTATTTTTTGGTTTATGTATATTTATTTATGTTTAAACAAATTTGCATGTTTACATAGAAATAGTTGGCACTGTTTAGTAATTTTTCTCTTCTTTTTAACACTTAAAATGTCATCATTTTTTATTCTCATATATGTTAAACTTTTTTAAACTTTGTACTATAAACTTAAATATTTATTTCAATAACTGTCAGTTAACATTATCTATTTTTTAAACTATATTGTATAATAATAAAAAGGTCCCTCAATAAAACTTTCACAATGATTGCAAAAATACGTAAACATATATAAATATATATGCAATAAAAAGGCTACAAAAAAATTTAGTAAGATTTATACACACGAGAAAAACATTAACTCTTAATTTTGAAGCGCTACAGTTATGGAATTCGTTTTAATTATTAATATAGACATATTAAAGGGCAAGTACTTTTCGAAATAATAAACCAACTTGTAATTCATAAACTATTTATTAGTTATATTTTTATGTAACACTGCGAAACTCAAAATCGAATCAGACTATCTATAACAGCGGTACAAATGCTTAACCACTAAAGATTTTATTTGGAAACAAATTAGGACAGCATTAGATTTTAAATATAATATGTTATACCATAACCGAGTAATACGAAAGTCATAAAGGCAAATATAAGTAACAATAAACACATCTTCTTCTTAGCATTAAAGGAGAAGAATACGTGCACATATATGTAAACAACAATTTCCAGAACCATCTATATTTCACTTGTTATTGCTACTTAAAATTTTCCAACATTAGTTATTTTTTTTGTTTTTGTTCAGTATATATAAACTGTAGAAGCCCATGTATACTCTACCACGAATTAATTACCAAACTTCATATTTATATATATCGCACTAGTGATGTATTTAATTAAAACTTAAAAATGTAACAAAATTGTGTAAACATCAGTTACTGTGACTAAATAGATTACACTTGCTATTACAAATAAGTATTGTGAAATTTTTATTAAATAAATTATTAATATGATAATTGTTGAAAAACATTATTGATTTGTTAAAACATATTTATTTACAACATTCATTATTTTAATTATTTATACATCCCGAATAGTAAATATCTAAAAACATAATACGAAAATTTAAAATCCCATGTTGCAAATGTGTCTACACAAACACATAAATTATTCTTCCAAATTATTTATTTAAAATAAGAAATAAGGGAAAACTACATAATTAAAAAATAATGTCGAGGTGGACTGGAACATCTAGGATTAACAGTGATCTTATCAAAAGATACATAGAGCTTCAATGCTTAAGTGACTATTCAAGATATCAAAAAGAATTTGTAAGGCAAATTCGTGCATTAGGTAAACGTAGACATATAGAATTCTGCAATAGGTGTGATAAAATAAAAAAAAAAATAAATGAAAAAGATGAAGAATTAAATCGTTGTTACGTTAATAACATAATAAATGTTAAATTATATCAAAATGCCAATATAAAGGGTTTTATAGAGGAATGTCCCGAAATTCCTAAATGCTATATAAAACACAATCCTTCTCTCAAGAAAGCATCCGTATTAAAAAGTGGAACAAAAGAAACTTGTGGAAGAAGTGATTGTAAAAATGAAAGAGCTCAAACAATGAATGGTAAATCCCAGTTGGGAGTGGACGCAAGAACACCTAAATCGGAAAGTTCGCAAAGAGAAGGTATTGTAAAACAAAGTTCAAGCCATTCTCATGGAGAAGTAACAGAACAAAAAAAAGAAAGTCCACAGGGTCAAGGTGGTATTAAACCTCCCGATAATTTGGACATGACCCAAGTAAAGGAATCTAAACAAATAGATAATGACCATTCTAGCACAAATGTAGAAGAAAAACAGTTATCCCAACCTGTATCGGCATCCGATACTCTCTCAAGCAGTGAATTAGGTACTCAAGGAAGTCAACTTCCCGCACGAAGTACTTCTTCTGGGGAATCCAATTCAGATAATAATAACCCTCACAGGCAAGTTGTTGCGAGTAAAATCGATAAAGATCAAATAGCAGGTGATAGAGGTGGTGTCACTGAAATTTCTGGTAGGACATCTGCTGGTGCAGTTCCCACTGTTCCTCATACTGCTCCTAGCACAGCTGATGATAAAGTTGCTGTTCATGTAGATAAAGATGGAGAATCTCCTGCTGGTAAAGATATTGTTGCCGAAGAACCAGTTAGTACTGTCACTGTGGATGGAGATTCTGTAAATTTACCTTCTAGTGATGTTCCTTCTCATGATAGATCTATTGGTCGTATATGTACTGCTGCAGAACCTAATTGCGATGAAGCACGTGGTGAAGTTTCTCAATCTGATAAACATAGAGGCGTTATGTCTGATAATGGTAGGTCTACATTTCCTGCAGAAAATTTTAGTGAATTGCATTATAAATTTCCCTTGACAATAAAGTGCCTAATGTTGTTAGTGGACACTTTGACAGTGTTAATTATGCATAATACTATTTTTAATTGTAAAATGACGTATGAGTTATAATTCAAGACATATCGAAACGTAAAAATACTCTAGAAACACATACTAAAAGAAATTCTCCTTTTTGATATGGATTTTTCCACAGGCAGTACTGCAAATATTATGCAAAGGGCATCTGATCAAAATGGACAAGCACTAAGAGAAATTCATGCCGTTTCACCAGAATTAGTTCAGATAACTGACTTAAATGCTAATCAAATACCAAATCATAATACAGGTAAAAAAAAAAAAATAAAATATACAAAAAGTGAATACTCTCTAAAAAATGTATGTTCTCAACGAACTTCATCTTCATATGTATCTCACCCCTTTAGAATAAATTATTCTTCGAGGGATGTCCATGTAAAAAATGAAAGTTATGTACTCTGATATTCTTCTTATTACAAATTTGCAAACTTATAATAAAATTACAGGTACACATGGTACAGATGGCGATGCTACATATTCATTAACCAGTAAAATTAATTCACGTTCAGATGGGAAAAAAGAGGTAGTAGAACTCAGCGAAAATGATATTGACCAAGACACTAGTGTATTCAACCTGATAATAAAATATAAAA
>NW_001850247.1:0-3217 GCF_000002415.2 Plasmodium vivax
TGTATTACACTATTTAATGTATTTCATATATGATATTAATAATATATAATAATAAAAAAAGCTATTAATTTATTTATAGGATTCTCTATATTTGAAATAATTTTTAATTTTAAATGTGTACTATGATTATTGTTACATTAAGTGGTTACAACAAACAAGTATATATATTTATTATTGTGTTATGGTAATAAATATTATTAAGTGTTCTCTATATATCGCCATAATAATACAATTATGTTAAATAGATAAAATATGAATTTATTGCACAAACAATTATTATAATTTAATTCATAGTTATCATTTATTAAATAAAAATGAGTAAATCTCAAATTATAACATATATAATATATGGTATATATAATGTTATTTTATTCACAAAAAGAAAATACCCAAAATGGAGTACTAAAAGATAATTGAAAAACATATAATTATATTAATTATAGGCAAACGAAACATATAAAAATATAATGATAAGCATATACCAAAATTACATATATATTTTTTTATTTTTTTTTTTTTTGGTAAATGTATGTATATATAAGCATATTCGTGTTATCATAAAATTATGCATTTTAGATCACTTCATATTATATTTCATTTCTGTTTGCCAAGATGAAATATATGACTATAATCTGCGCATATTTTTAAATATTATACTATGCATGCTGTATGTTATATTAKTGAATGTTGTAAAAAGTTTTTTTTCTTTTTTTCTTATATATTTAAAAAACAAGTTCKGTAAGTTAACAATAGGAAAATATAATTATACAAGGTACCATAAGAAAATTTAATGATATTAATTCATTAACAATATTCTTATAATAATTTTATAACTTCGTATTTATTTTTTAAATTAGATATTATGACCCTTGTAAGATAATAATATGACTGGAATTTAATTCATTGTAGTACTTATAATTGTGAATGAAAATTAATTATATCAGATGTTATATGAAAAAATCATTCTACTATACCCACTGGCGATCCTCATATATCCCCCCATAGAAATATGTGCTTTTCGGTCTTAACATGTTCCTATTAGTTTTCTCTTATTAATAATAAATCATATTCTAATTTGGCATCATATTTTTGAAATTATATGTTATGAGTAATTTCATACATTTACTATATAGTACTATATCCTTTAAAAAGATTTTTTTATATTAAAGAATTTGCTTTCATGTTGAATACTATACGTAGTTATATATTTTTTGGGACATTATTCACTAATTAAAGATGACAATTTACACTATTGTGTGATTTATTGAACGAACATTTACATTTTAACATTTTAATCAGTTTTCTTATTGAATTAAATAATGGAAGTACTCTTATAGTTAGTGTATATTATAAATAATATTTTCTAGTATATATTTATTCCTTCGTAAAACAATTATTCTTTATCTGATACCATCACTGACATTATGGTAAAATGATATCCTCAAATGTCTCTTATACATTTAGAAGCTACTAAAACATTAAGTTGTATAAATTCGTTCACATATATATTTTTTTCCAGTTATAACCATTAATGACACATGATGTATAAGAATCATAATCGTTTTATAAAGCCATCCCTCATTATATAATGTTTAACGATCAATTTTTTAAATGTTCTTATAATGTACTATTTTGTATATGATTTATTTTAGATTACATTTTGCTCAGTTATATATAAAATAATAATTACCGGTTTTATAATTTATCTTATTTACAGAAGAACGGTGTTAAAATAAATAAATTATATATTATTGTGGTCATATAATCCCGTATGAAGTTATTTTATTTCTCTATATATTTCTCATATTTATTCCTTATATATATTATCTGAATTAACATTTTATGAATTACATAATGGATGAAATCACAGAACTATTCATATGAAAAAAAACTATTAGAATTTTTTTTTATATTTAGGTATATTTTTAGTCTTAAAACATGCGTTCTATATTTAATATACCATATTGTCTATAAATACTTAATGTACCATTATTTTTATTGAACAATTATAATTTTTCTTATATTATTTTTAAATTTGAATATTTCGTGATATAACAGCGGTTAAGAATTATTATAACTATGATACGCTACTTTGTATTCCCTGTTTTTGAAAGATGATTGTTTAATATCCGATGTATATGATAATTCATTATGTGCTTCTCCGTCAATATTTACAATATTTTTCCTTTGTCCTTTGCGTAATGTGCTTCCAAAGGGCGTAAACTAAAATAAAATTAAAATAAAGTATATTAAATATAATCCTCTTATTATAGTAAAATTTTACTAATATATTTTATATTTATTATAGTACAATATTTATATTTAAAAATATCGTTAAGGATAACCTTATAAAAATAGTAAAATATTGAGGATAATCCTATAGCAGAACCTACGACAGAAGTTACTGCAATAGTGGTACTTTTATTACTTAAAAAATCAGATGTTTTAACAAAGTTTAACAAATTTTCATTTTTTATATATACATAAAGTAGTTGTTCTTTATATTTTTGGGAATATAATAAATATTTTTTGGCGCCATCAGCTGTACTTTTCGTATTTTCATCGTATATTGAAATTCCTGAATCTAGGCTTTCATCCTTACATATATTTACGAATTCGTCGAACTCTTTACAATAATTATCCATAGGTACCTTACGAGAACAGCTATTAATACTATTAATAAACTCATCTAAACCTTCTCCAAAAATAGTCCATATACTCACCCTGATCACTTACGAAAGCTTCCGAGTTATTACTATTGGAGTACAGAATTGTGTTAAGGACATATATTTTTTTTATCCTATTAATTTCATTCTCGTTCAAATTATAAAATACACAACGTTTTAAATTATGATATTTTGTTTTCTCTTTTATATACGCTTCCCAACCTTGAAAAAGCTCATTAATTTGGGGTTCTTTAAGTACATTCATTGTTATTTGATCATATAGCCAGTGCTTCAAACATAAGCAACCTAGTTTTTCATTATTAAGTCTAACATGTTCAAAGTAATCATTAGTGTACATTTCAACTGTCTCATATATCCTGTATAAATGGCTATATAGATCCTTTAAAAGATTAGTGACATCCAATGAAGCTTCTATTTTCCCTAAGCTTTCTTCCTTATAACAGGACGCTTTATTATCATTTCTATATGCAGTACATGGTTTGAGAAATTCATTATAAATTTTATAAAACTTGGAATTATTGATAAAATTA
>NW_001850246.1:0-5077 GCF_000002415.2 Plasmodium vivax
ATGAGAAAAAAATACTATAAAATATTTTAATCTAGATTATATTTAGAATAATTCAAATCTAACAATTCTTAAGCAATAAGAGAAAGAAAAAAAAAATTCCTTTCTTTTTTTTTTATAATATATATAAATATATTATTCATTAAAAAAAAATATATCTATCACTAAAAATATACATAATGTTATAAAAATATATTTATATTGCATTAGGCAAAATAATAAGGTTCATAATCTATCGTTATTATGTTTAAATTATGAATGGTATGGGTTTTTTTTTAGCAAAATTTATCACTCTTCAGATTGTTTTAACTGTTTAATGATCTTTTATATGATGTATTAAAATTTTTTTAACTTATGTTTCATATATCTTATGGGTAAATATTTTTATTAAAGAAGATATTATATATTGAATATTATGACGAAAATATTTTTTAGCTTTATTAGTATATTTAATAAGAAATTTAATATATGTTCAAAATAAATTTTTTTATAATAACAGGGGATTTTATATTATTATAATCATCTATATGGAAGGAAGTATGATTTTATTCTATTAATAATTATACATATGAATGAGATTTTATAACTTATTTTTTGTATAGTATAAAATTAGGCATGAAGGTTAAGGATGGTAGTTTGAGATTAACATTTATAGCTAAGAATTATAATAATATATCGATAGCAATTATTACATAATTATGTAGAAATCCGAATATTTAATTATCACAATTATGTTTGTGTAAATAATTGTTCTTCAAATATTTATATACCAGTATATTTAATATAATATTTATGTATATATATATGTTTTGAACTACCTAATTTAAAATATGAGTAAGAATCTATTGTATTATCAATAAATAGTTTTTTTTTTATAGCATCCTTCAAACTAAAACGTGAACTTTGTTCTTATATTTATCAAAACCCATGGAATAATGACATTATATATGAGAATTGCATCATTTATTGCTTGATAGTATAATAATAATATTTTATATGATATTTATAAAGAATTGTTATTTAACACAAATCTTGGCATGTAATGATTCTAATACAACAAAACATTATATTATGTATTTTAATGAATTCCTTTAACTCGGATTCAAAAAAAATGTTTGCAGATATTAATAGTAGGAATAATATATACATTGATAAATAGAAAATAAATTCTTCTATGTTACCCTTTTATATTTAATGAAAGTATATTACGCTTAAATTTTACAATATGCTTAATATGAAATATAATGTTTTTTGGAATGATTCATCTTTCATATTGAAACACTGTAATATAAAAAAATAATAGTTTTCATCATATTTAAGTGTTAAAAAATTAATATGTTATATTATTAGAGAGACTGATAAAATCAAATATATGTGTACCATTTAAGAATAACAAATTATTTGAAGTAATTATTATATTCATGCATTGACATAAAAACATAATTTTCCCATAAGAAATAAGAACTCTAATATAAATTTAAAATTGAATAAAGTTAATCATATATGTACATAACAATAATGCTTATGAAGGGAACCAGTTTAAGTTATAGGGTTCCCACTTTTTAGCTTTATATTATAGTATAAATGATTATGTATATTATAATATCAATTTAACAATTATTTGTGTAATATAATATACAGAGAATAATAATAAATAAAAATATATATATTTTTATTTTCTTATATAAATATGTATACCTTTCCATTATATGAAATGCAAAAGACTCAGTTCAATTTTAGAAAATCTATAATGCGAAAAGTATAATTCGTGAATTTATACTACGATTATTATTTTTGAATTTTATTATTAAATCAATGTTTGTAGTTATATTTATTATTATGCATATTAATAATAATAAATAATATTGTACATGGTTGTTGAAAATTCGTTATAAAGAATTTCATAGGAAAAAATAGAATTACACAATTAAGTTGTAAAAATAAATTTTTTATATTTACAATCAATTTATATATCTTAACAATTATTTATTTGTTCAATTTTTTAATATATATTTTGTTTAAATATTTTTGGTTTATACTCATTAATGCAGTTGAATGTTTAATTATGCTTTCTAAGAATCAAAATAATTATTTTTACATAAAATTTTCCCGTACAGAATGACATATTTTTATGTTAAATTGATATTCTTAACTGTATTGTACTAATAATATTACGCAGGTTGGTACCCAATATAATGTTCTTCACCTCCCCCTGTATATGGATTATATGTTTCTGATGCATAATCAAACAATCCATATTCGCCTCCATGCATATTTCTCATATTATTAGTGTTCCATCCAAATCTATTACGTAACATGTTCCCTAAGGGTGTAAACTTGTATATAAAATTATAATATAAAATATTTGTGACATATTTATTTATTTATTTATTTATTATTTTAGGCTATGTAGTACAAGATAATTAAAAAAAAAATTATGCGATATCTATGTATTAGAGACTTAATTTTTACCCTATATAAAGCTCCAGAAGTGAGAGAAGTCGCAACTACTCCCAGAAGTATGTTACCAGTTTGTGTAACTGGGTGAGTACCGTCACGTGTCATAAGAGAACCACCTGCAGAAACCTCTGAACTGCCTGGAATTCCAGAAATTTGTTCTTGATTTGCAGACCTGCCTTCTTGTAATTCTTGTCTAGCTTTTGCAAGAGTGTCAGCTTTCTTTTGCTTCATCTGTGCATGACAATGAAAAGACTCTAACACAACTCTTGGATCATATTTCTTACAATCCTTATAAAAATTTGGACAATCATACTTTAGGATTTTTACAATGTTTCTCAAAATATTCATATAATGAAGTGTGACTATCAACGTATGTCCAATATTCTGGGCACTTTTGTGTAAAATTTGGAATCGTTTTTTCAATAGTACTATAATTCACATAGTAATCATACAATTTTTTTCTTTCTCTCCAATCATCATGATTAACAATATTATGCATACGTTTACATGTGTCTTTTTCTACTTCTTTTAAGTTATCTTCAATAAAACTACTCCATATATTCCCAATTTCACCAAAAGCTTGGTAAATTTTAGAATAATTATATGATTGCAAAATTACATTTAATCTATTATATACCCAATAATTCAAAAGAATGCAAATATCATATTCATTATCCTCTTTTGAAAATTTATAAGTTTTCAAATATTTTAAAAGCCTGGCACAAGTTATTCTAAGGCTTTGACGCATACGAAGCTGAGGTAATGAATTACATTGATTAAGGTACTCATTAAAACCACTTAAATTATCTAGTTGCTTATATATAATTTCTGAAATTAAATCGTCTGAAAATGATTTAGTCAATATCTAAATAAAAAGTAAAATATATAGAGGAATAAATATATACCTTGAAAAAAATGAGTTACATCGTTTTATGTAAAACGAGCTATGCATATAAAATGAATAAATATATTTGTTCAGTGTTTATGGAATTACTTCAAATTCTTTCCAATTTTTCTCACTTCCCCCTAACATTGTTCAAAGTACATTATATTATGTGGTTTTTCTAGATTTATAGTAATTATAAAAAAAAAGCTTAAGGTTAAGATATGATAATTTTAGATAATGTATAAGTTAACGTTTTCTGTGAAATTTAAACCAAAAATTTTAGCATAAGCTGGCGATAAATGAAACAACCTACATATTTTATATATGTTTTAAAAGATGATATAAAATTGTATCATTAAACAAATTTTATATAAGAAAAGAATGTAAATTTAATCATAAAATGAAGTCACATACTTAATGTAAAAGATGATATGTAAACAAAGTTTTAAGTATAATTTGGTTTAATAGAACATAAGAAAAATGAATATTTTCTCTTTTAGTTTTAAAAGAATAACATTAAAATATTGATAAGTAATATAGTATAGAGAAAGGAATAAATAAAATAAACAAATGAATAATGTAAATTTGTGAAAAATATAGTGTTTTAAATAATGTTTAAAAATTTTTATAAACTTGAATGCTAAACTTACTGAATAATATTTATTTATGCAATGCATTTAATCATATATATAATTGTAAACATAGGCTTGCATAACAAGTATAAACAATTGTGAAGAATTAGAAGAATATACAAAAATATTTCAATTAATTGTACAATTTTGTCACACGTTATGACATTTTTTTTTTGATTATATATAAATGAAAATCCTTAAATTGTTAAGATATGTAGAAAAAATAAATTTTGGTAAATTTCTGTATTATAAATAAAGTAGATATATAATTTTTTTAATGTAACCGTAGGTTTATATTAAATTTATTAAATAATGAATAGGTGATGAGTGATATTTTAAGTAAATTTGAGAAATCAGGAAATGTTGTGTTCAATAATATATATTTTTCCTTTTTATCTTTTACAATGCTGTATTTGTGTATTAATTTTTTTATAGTTTAAGATAAGTTTGTTTTCTTTCCTATAAAAAAAAAATATTTTGTTTAATGAATTTTGAAAAAAAAATAATTTTATTTTCCCATTATTTATTTTGAATTTATTGAAATAGTATATAAAGTATTTTAATTATCTATCAGAGAACCTCATCATAATTAAAATACAGAAGTTTTAGTAACTATATTTATTTTTTAATTTTATTTTGTGAGCACAGCTATTTCCTTTAACTATATATACACATATTTTTTTATATTATATATTTTTTCTTATTTTTATAATCATTTAAAGTGTATATTTTTTCTTTTTAATCCGTTATCTCATATTATTTATATATTTATAGCAATATATACATATAATAATTAAATGTAAAATAAAAATATATAATATATATTTTTTGAATTGAATAATTAATATAGTATTGTTAAAATGTAGCATGAATATATTTATTATTTATCTCAAACATATAAAATGGTTTCTATTTGTTATCTGTATTTAAATTTATTTTTAAAGGAGCATTATCATTAATATATTAATGTTATTTCTTATTATGATAATTACAATTTCTTATAGAGTATGTAAAACACATTATATATAATAAATTTAACATATATTATTAAAGGACATATAGTTTACATGAAAAAAAAAAAAAAAATCAAAACCCTTTTTTT
>NW_001850245.1:0-4679 GCF_000002415.2 Plasmodium vivax
TTTTGTTTTTAATCAAGCATTATTGCATCCTACTATGATTATACAAAATTGACCTTCCTCATGCATAATATTCACAGAAAATAGGAACAATATAATTCCATACAAAGCATAATATTGTAAAGAAATTAATTTTATGGAAGTTTTGATTCATTAAAACAAAATATAGTAAATTCGCATTGCCATGTGAAATATAACATATAATATTAAATCGGCACAATATGAAACCACAATTTGCATTGAAGTTATTACGTTAATTCAACCCCATTTACTTAATAAATGTTGTCTACATGAAAATCCCCTTTTTTACGTAATTAAAAATATTTATTTAATTTTATAAAAATAAATGACGATAACAATGCCTTTTTCGTTTCAAAAAATATCGTTTTTTTATTTTTCTCTTTGCTGTTCTTTTGACGAATTATAAAAGTTATACCACCTTAATTTACACTTAAATTCTATAAAATGTGCCCTATAGCATATTATAAAAGTTTTCCTAAAAATACACTTTCTTCCAAAATTGATATCTAAAAAATGTTACATAATTGATGCTTCTGAACTTTTAATTTTTTATACTAAAATACTACTTTTTAGTGATTCTAAAGTGTTTTTTTATAAAAAAAGTTTGAAGAAAAATAACAGGAAAAAAACAAAGATTTCTAAATGTGAACCTCAATTTTTAATATTATCTTGTTCAAAATAATGAACAAAATTATGTTTATAAGCATTCACACTTCCTGGTATTTTTTGGTTTATGTATATTTATTTATGTTTAAACAAATTTGT
This sequence comes from Plasmodium vivax, assembly GCF_000002415.2. Lineage (NCBI taxonomy): Eukaryota > Apicomplexa > Aconoidasida > Haemosporida > Plasmodiidae > Plasmodium > Plasmodium vivax. Next base: position 784 of record NW_001850245.1, read on the forward strand.
ATGTTTACATAGAAATATTTGGCCCTATTTAGTAATTTTTCTTTTCTTTTTAGCACTTAAAATGTCATCATTTTTTATTCTCATATATGATAATCTTTTTTAAAACATGTACGATAAACTTAAATATTTACTTCAATAGTCAGTGTTATATATTTTTTAAACTATATTGTATAATAATAGAAAGGTTCCTTTCTTAAAACGTTTGCAATGATTGCAAAAATATGTGAACTTAAGTAAACATGTATGGAATAAAAAAATTCTAAAATTTTAGTATAACTTTTACATACAAGAAAAACATAAACTGTTAATTTTGAAGCATTACAATTGTAGAATTCGTTTTAATTATTAAAATAGACCCTTTAATAGGCAAGTCATTTTCGAAATTATAAAGTAAACCTTGTATATCACAAATTATTCGTTAGTTATATTTTTATGTGTAACAGTGCAAAACTAAAAAGCATATAGGAGTATTAACAACAGCAGCACCATGTATAACCACTAAAAGTTTTATTTGGAAATGATATCAAACTGCAAAACCTTTTACGAATAATCTATTACTCCATAACTGCGCAATAAAAGCAAATGTAGATCATAATAAACACATTTTTTTAGTATTAAAGGAATAGAATAAATATACACATATGTAAATAACAATTTCCAGAACAAGTGTTATGTCTTTTATTATACTAATCTGAAGAAACCATACACAGTTCATTATTTTATTTTTTTTTTCTTGAATTATATAGAAGTTATTTATTCATATTTTATCATTAATTAATTTCCAGACTTCTTCTTGGATTATATCGCCATTTATAATACATTTGTTTATTGCAAAAAAATGTGGAAAAACACTTTAAACTGATATTACCCATCTCAATTATTTTACAGTTACTTTTGTAATAATTATTTATATTCAAATTTCATTATATAAATCATTAATATGCTGATTTTTAAGGCATATTATTGATACGTTATAACACATTTAATTATAATATCCATTACTATAACTATTTATACACACCGAATAGTTATAATCTAAAGTCATAATAAGAAATATTTAAATTCTATATAGCAAATGTGTCTACACCTATAGAGAATTATATTACCCAGTTAATTATTTAAACGAAGAATAAGGAAAGACTATACAATAAAAAATGCTAGGAAGAAGAAATCCAGCACATAACAGTGCTTTTGACATTTATAGAAGGTTCTATAGTAATGATTGCACACAAAAATATAATAAATATAAGAATGAAATTGAACAAAAAATTAGTGTGTTTAAAAAGCGTAAGAGTACAAATTTCAAGGAATGGGATACAATAAATAAATTTATAATAGATAAAAATAATGAGATAAAGGATTGTGTTAGTAAAAAATATGTATCAATTGATTATTATGGAGATCCCGATATAAAGAATTTTAGTGAAATATGTACTAGTGATGGTAAATGTAATAATGGAAATACTCAAGTTAAAAAATCTCCTGCAACAAAAACAGGAAAAAGAGAAACTTGTAAAAGAGGAACGAATTGTGGAAATCAAATACCATCAGCAGGTGCAGAAACAATTACGTTACAAAGAAGACCTCCGGCAAAAAACACTATAAGAGTAAGTTCACCCATGCCGGATCCCAAAAATCAAGGTTAAAAAGATACTGCTGGACAAGAATCAAAAAACGCCGATGTAAGTACACAGCCACAACAAAGCATTACGAATCCTGCTCCGCCTGTAGTAGCTGAAGTTGAAGTACCTGGAAAAAGTGTTAATCTGGGTTCTAGCAGCTCTGAAGAAAACCAGGCTAAGACGCAACATCTGATTGTCTCAAAACCTTCTCAAGAAAATGTACTAGGAACTGCTCCAAGGGATCATCCCGTAGAAACAATCACTAACGGGGAATCAGGTAGGGGTAATTCTTCTGAAGTAAGCGATTCAGATAAAAACACACTAACAACTAAATTACTGGATAATCAATCATTAAGTGATAATCCACTTAACCAGCAAAATACTGTTGGTAAGCTCAATCTATGCAGAGATTGTACTCTTCAAGCCAATGCTCAACATAATGTTGATACTGCAATTGTTGTTGAAGATGTTCCTCCTCAAGGAAATACTGTTGAAAGAGATCCTACGGATGCTGCAGCTAATGGTTTGGTTCTAGTTGATGTAGGCCCCCTTGAACAACATAAAGATGTAACTACCACTGGTATTAAACATCTTTCTGGAGGATGTGATAATATCGGTGTACCATATGCTCATAATGAAGATTCCCCAGATAGAACTCATTGTAATGAAGGAACTAGTGATCAAGAACCTCACAGTAAAACAATTTCCAGTAAAGGAGAAAATATTGAATCATTTAATGATAATAGTAATATAATAGACACACTTAAAGAATTTTTCGAGGTAATTTCAAATAAAGATCATATCATAAAGGCTTCAGCACCCATGGGAATTGTTATGTTATTGGGCCTTCTTTTTAAAGTAAGCTAAAATTCATTGCAATAAAGAAATTATTCTTATTTTTTTAATTATATATAGTAATTAAATTATAAAATTACCAATTTTTCTTTTATAGTTCACTCCTTTGTTGAGGGTTCTTACTAAAAAGAATAGGAAAAAAGGAGCAGGTATCATTGAAGAATTGAATAGTGTAGTACAAGAACCTTCAATTATGGATGACGAAAGAAGTATCCCATTTTCATATGGTGCTTTTGAATATTCATCATAGTAATGACTTTGAATATCGATTAATTTTTCAGTCATATATAAGGATAAGAGTTAAAAAAAATGTAAATTAATATTTTTTTTGTTAATTTATTTTTAATCATTTTTTTGGTTTAAAGTGATTTTGAAAAGTTGATATGATATTGTAAAATATATATAATAACGAACATTTTATATGCAAATAAGGGTTACTCTAATATATTAGGAATAAACAAATGTATAGTATCATATATATTTGTGAATTTTTAATCCATATATATTCTTTAAAATTTTATTAATATTTAATATGCTAAAAAGTTTTATTGTATAATATGTATATGAATATTTAAATTTTATTGAAGTATTTCTTATTTTATTCAATATTTAATATTTTTTTTTAATTAGAACACAATGGTTCTTTTTTTTTTGTCCAAAACTTCATTAAAATATTTAATAATACTGTGACATAATATCTTTATACTATCTTCCTTATCCGTTATTTTGATGTTATGCATGATTTCAGTATTTTCCCCCAAATGAAACATGAAATAGAGATATTAGACAGAATTGAATAATAATTTTTTTTATAAAATATATAATTAAACTGAATGTTAAGTTTATCTAATAAAATTTTACTAAAACTTTGTAACATACTTTAATCCACTAATAATCCTTAATGGAGGGGATATAACAGAATAATTAAGAAACAACTTCAATGCAAGAACTTGTGATAAAAAACACCATTTCATGAAATATTGAAATTTTTAAAACATAAAATTAATGATTTAAAAATAATTAAAGTAATATTCTAAAAGTTCCATGCTAAAGAAATAATAACAATTAAAACATATCATATTCATAACAAATATTTAATAATATGTACATATAGTATGAATAAGGAAAAAATTATTTTATCCTAAAAATAACGTGAAAATCTATATCTCTTTATATTCATAGAGAATTATAATGTTAGTAATAATGGATTTTTGAAAAATATTGTACTTTAGAGTACATTGATATATGCAATGTATTAAATAATTTTAGTGAATTTTAGAAAAAGTATAAATAAACTATAAAGGTGGTACATAATGATAAACTTTTATTTTGTGTGTCATAAATAATATTTATCCAATTAATGTATGCATCATGATAAATATGTACAATTTTTATCAAGAAGCAATGTCCCTTTTTTAG